>NC_057801.1:490671738-490937188 GCF_018294505.1 Triticum aestivum | reverse complement strand
CGGGGAGCCGGGCCGCGGGGCGGCCGGCGGCGGCGACGGGCAGAGGCGCGGGCGCGCTCGGGCAGCGGCGCTGGCGCGCGGGCCGCGCGGGCCAGCCGCGGGCCGGGCGGGCCGGATGGCGGAGGCGGCGGGGAGTGCCACGGGGCAGCTCCCCGTTGGCTGGGTGCGGCGGCACGGAGACGGGCGGACATGTCCGGGCGGCGGGTGGACATGTTCGTCGGCGGGAGGAGGAAGAAGTTAGGGTTTCATCCGGGAATTTCGGGGGAGGTGGCCTATTTTATAGATTCTGGGAGCTAGGGGAGTCCAAATAAAGTGCGGTTTTCGGCCACGCGATCATGATCGAACGACCGAGAGCATGGAAGAGACTTAGATGGGTTTTGGGCCAGTTTGGAGGGGGTGTTGGGCTGCACACAAAAGAGGGCTTTGCGGTTACCCGGTTAACCGTTGGAGTATGAAACGACCTCCAAATGGCACGAAACTTGACAGGCGGTCTACCGGTGCTATACCAAGTCCACTTGACAAACCTCGGGCCATTCCGAGAAAGTTTAGCACCCTCTCACAACAGGAGACAAAAGGGGAACGCCGGAGGACATAGGAGTGCCGCATCGCAAAACGGACAACGGGGAAAATGCTCGGATGCATGAGACGAACACGTATGCAAATGAGATGCACATGATGACATGATAAAATGCAACACGCAAGCAAATGACATGGCAAAGAAAGCGAATAACTGGCGGACACCTGGCGCATCGAATCCGGGGCGTTACATGTAGCCGGTGGGTCCCAGCAGTCAGAGGGGCGAATCGTTTTTTTTTTGCCCGGACGCACTTCCTTTGCATGCGAAGATGTAGCTGGTGGGTCCCAGCAGTCAGGGGGCGAATCGTTTTTTTGCCCGGACGCACTTCCTTGCGTGTGAAGATGTAGCTGGTGGGTCCCAGCAGTCAGGGGGGCGAATCATTTTTTTTGGACGCACTTCCTTGTGTGCGAAGGTGTAGCTGGTGGCTCCCAGCAGTCAGGGGGGGAAACGTTTTTTTCGCGAAATATGGTGGCCCTTCCGGTGGGTCCCCGCTGTCAGGTGGAGGAATAATTATTTTGCGCGTAATAAGGAGGCACTTCCTTGCTACGGCCGTGCACCCAGCTGTCAGCCTCTCCACGTACAGTCCATGTCCGATGGAAACCGTTCCTTGAGCACGTTGACCACAGCGCGCCGAGAGCATCAGGGCGGTGGACGACGGTGAGGCCTAGGAAGGGGACGACGCGGAGCCGGGGAAGACGCGGCAGTGGATGCCCACGCGTAGAGGAGTAGGAGGGTTCACTGGTTCGCTGCGGTGTGAGGCTGCCGTTACCGTAGAATAACAGGGGGTGTGGGTGAGTAGAGGAGCACGAGGCACGACCAGTGCTGGTTTGGGCGGCTGGAGCAAGAATACCAGAGGTTGAAGAAGCACTACAGCCGTTGGATGGACATCATACGGTCACTGGAGCTAGAATCGTGCATATTGACTAAGTTGACAAAGCCCTCCATCACAGTCAACTTAGTAGGCCCACAAGTCAGCCTGCCACTATACTGGGTCCCAGCTAACAGGGGGAGTATTCATTTTTTTTGTGCGTAATAAGGAGGCACTTCCTAGCGTGCGAAGATATAGCTGGTGGGTCCGAGCTGTCAGCGGCAGTAACGTTTTTTTCGCGAAATACTGAGGCCCTTTCGGTGGGTCCCTGATGTCAGGTGGACGAATCATTATTTTGCGCGTAATAAGGAGGCATTTCCTTGCGTGCGGCCGTGGACCCAGCTGTCGGCCTCTCCACGTACAGTCCACTTCAGATGCATGTCGCTCGTTGACCATGTTGACCAGGCCGCGCCGAGAGCACCAGGGCGGTGGACGACGGCGAGGCCTAGGAAGGGAACGACACGGAGGCAGGGAAGACTCCGTAGTTGTTTCCCACACGGAGGGGAGTACGACTGAACGAGGGTTTACTGGTTCGTCTGCTGTCGCCGGAGAATAACAGCAGGTGTGGGTGAGTAAAGGGATGGCTAGGCCAGCAATGGGAGTACGATGGTGTGGTGAGGCCTGCACGGCAGCACAGCCGGCCGCGGGGAGGAGGGAGCAGGCAGTCCCGCTGACACTTGTTTGAGCAGCTGGAGCAGGAAGAGCAGAGAATGAAGAAGCACGACGGCCGTTGGATGGACATCCAACCGTCACTGCTTGTGCGTCAACCTTTTTTTTAGGAAAGCCTCAAATCTGTGGAAAATAGCATACAACCCATCTGCCATTATTTCTAATAATTTATAGCCCATTTGCTAATTCTTAAGGTTTTTTTTGCAGCCCATATTCTTTTTGTTAGCATTACAACCCATATTGTGGCCACGGCTAAAAAATTATACGAAATTTTGCATATTTCGGTGCGGTCCGAACTGTTTTTAATCCCGAAATTTCGACTCACATTCAAACTGATTTTAAAAATAAATGTATATCAATATAAAATCCAACAAATTCTCCATGCATAAACATTAATGTAATTTAAAATCTTGAAATGAAAAAAATTGAAACTAATTGCCGGTTTGATTTGTTTTAAAAATGTACAGCCCATTTCTCATTACTGATGGGCCATTTTCTCGGTAAGCCGAATGAAAAGCTCTCCTCGTCTTGAAAGATTTGCAGCCCAACAGGCGTGACAAAGCGACTTAATTGGCAAATCACAAAAAATGGGCTGTGGCCGTGGACCCAGCTGTCAGCCTCTCCACGTACAGTACTGTTCTGATGGAAGTTGTTCCTTGACCACGTTGACCACGCCGCGCGGAGAGCACCACGGCGGTGGACGACGACGAGGCCTAGGAAGGGGACGACGCGGAGCAGGGGAAGACGCGGCAGTGGAAGCCCGTGCGGAGAGGAGTACGAGGGTTCACTGGTTCGGCTGCGGTGTGAGGCTGCCGTCGCCGCAGGGCCTGGCCAGCGGTGGGAATAGTAGGGGGCAGTGAGGCCTCCGCGGCAGCACAGCCGGCCACGGGAGGCAGGAGCATGCGGCACGACCGGCGCTGGTTTGGGCGGCTGGAGCAAGAAGACCAGAGGTTGAAGAAGCACTACGGCCGTTGGATGGACATCGTACGGTCACTGGAGCTAGAATCGTTCATATTGACTAAGTTGACAAAGCCCTTCGGCCCCGTCAACTTAGTAGGCCCACAAGACAACCTCCCACCAAGGTGGGTCCCAGCTAGTCGGGGGAGTATTCATTTTTTTTGTGCGTAATAAGGAGGCACTTCTGGTGGGTCCGAGCTGACAACGGGGGAAACGTTTGTTTCGCGAAATACGGTGGCCCGTCCGGTGGGTCCCAGCAGTCAGGGGGAAACGATTTATTTCGCAAAATACTGGTGGCCCGCCCGGTGGGTCCCCGCTGTCAGGTGGAGGAATAATTATTTTCCGCATAATAAGGAGGCACTTCCTTGCGGCTGCAGTGGACCCGGCTGTCAGCCTCTCCACGTACAGTACTCTTCCGATGGAAGTCGGTCGTTGACCACATTGACCACGCCGCGCCGAGAGCACCACGGCGGTGGACGACGGCGAGGCCTAGGAAGGGGACGACGCAGAGCCGGGCCACGGGAGGCACGAGCAGACGGTAGCACAGCCGGCCACGAGAGGCAGGAGCAGGCGGCACGACCGGCACTGCTTTGGGCGGCTGGAGCAAGAAGACCAGAGGTTGAAGAAGCAGTATGGCCGTTGGGTGGACATCATACGGTTACTGGAGTATTGACTTAGTTGACAAAGCCCTCCGTCCCCGTCAACTTAGTAGGCCCACAAGTCAGCCCAACAATATGGTGGGTCCCAGCTAGCAGGGGGGTATTCATTTTTTTGGGCGTAATAAGGAGGCACTTCCTTGCGTGCGAAGATATAGCTGGTGGGTCCGAAGAACGTTTTTTTTCCGCTAAATACAGAGGCCCTTCCTGTGGGTCCTAGCTGTCAGGTGGAGGAATCATTATTTTGCACGTAATAAGGAGGCATTTCCTTGCGTGCGGCCATGGAACCAACTGTCAGCCTCTCCACGTACAGTCCACTTCCGATGGATGTCGTTCATTGACCATGTTGACCAGGTCGCGCCGAGAGCACCAGGGCGGTGGACGACGGCGAGGCCTAGGAAGGGAACGACACAGAGCCAGGGAATACTCTGCAGTTGTTTCCCACACGGAGGAGTACGAGGGTTTACTGGTTCGTCTGCCGTCGCCGGAGAATAAAAACATGTGTGGGTGAGTAGAGGGATGGCTAGGCCAGCGATGGGAGTACGGTGGGGCCGTGAGGCCTGCACGCCAGCATAGCCGGCCGCGGGAGGAGGGAGCAGGCAGTCTCGCTGGCGCTTGTTTGAGCGGCTGGAGCATGAAGAGCAGAGATTGAAGAAGCACGACAGCCGTTGGATGGATATCCAACAGTCACTGCTCTCGTGTGTTGACTAAGTTGACAGGGCGTTGCATGTGCGTCAACCTTTTTTTTATGAAAGCATACACGTCAACCTGTAGTAGGCGCACAAGTCAGCCTCAAATCTGTGGAAAACAGCATACAGCCCATCCGCCATTATTTCTAATAATGCACAGCCCATTTGCTAATTCTTAAGATTTTTTTTGGAGCCCATCTTCTTTTTGTTAGCATTACACCCCATATTGTGGCCACGGTTAAAAAGTATACAAAATTTTGCATATTTCGGTGCGGTCAACTGTTTTTAATCCAGAAATATCGATTCACATTCAAACTATTTTGAAAAATAATTTATATTAATATAAAATCAAAATAATTGTCCACGCATAAAAATCAATGGAGTTCAAGATCTTGTAATGAAAAAATGATACTAATTCCCGGTTTGATGTATTTTAAAAATGTACAGGCCTTTTCTGGGCAAACCGAATGAAACTCTCCTTGTCTTGAAACATTTGCAGCCCAGCAGGGCCGATAAAGCAAGTAGGCATTGTTTGGGTATTTCTTAAAAGAAAATAGAACTAAGCTAGCCATTTTTAGCAAGAAAAAAACACAACTGGGCTCATGATGTGGTAAACACAAATAAAACCCTGGCTAGACGGGCCACAGCCCCCGCACAGCCCCATTGTTACCGTGATCTATCGCTAAAACTAGTATAAATAACAACTGCTTGTTCCTCATTGTCTCAAAAAAACTACTTGTTCCTAAAAAAAACTGCTCGACTTGCTGGGTCCCTGGTGTCAGCCGCTCGTAGTGTAATTCTCTCATTTATTGACTACGTTGACGATGGTGTGAGCCCCAGATGTCCAACCACTAGGAGGAACCATATTTTTGGGCTTGTATTATAGAGGCACTTGCTTGCGTACTGCCATGACGCTGGTGGGTCCCTACTATCATCCTCTCCACGTACAGTCATCTCCTTGTTCCTCTCGATTGTTGACGATGTTGACAACGCAAGAGGGCGGCGCAGCGCGCACGGCGAGCGAACCAAGGCCGCAAGGTGGAGGATGACGGCGAGGCCCCGTACGGAACGAACAGGAGCCGTTGAAGATGCGCTGGTCCAGTCACAGGCGGAGGGGAGTACGAGGGTTGACTGGTGGGGGTGGTGGGGGCTAGTCACTTGGCTTCTGTAATGCACAGTGAGCTCAAGCAGCCGGCGTGAGTGATGTTATTTCCCTTGGTTGTGATTTGTTACAATATTTCACTCTAAATTAAACGAATGGCAAGCCATTTGCCTTGTTTCAAAGAAAATATGACAGTCACAGCCGAGTTGAAAAGAGCAGGAACATCTAACTCCGGCTTACAAACTGTACAAAAGCACGAGGGTTGATTGTTCATCAGGTTTACAAAAAAACCCAGATTGAAAGGGCAACAACATCTAACTCTAGCACTGTTTTCGGCAGTCACAGTCAAATGGATCGGTCAGGTCCATAGAATGAACATCATGGATCGTAAAATTTACTGGATTATGACCATAATATGTTGTAAATAGAAGCCCGGCATGTTCAGAAGCTCTTTAGCCCACCTGAAACTCCTTTTTTTCTCTTCGACATACCCATCCGTCAAAACCATGCTGCTGATAAACTTAAGCCTGATGGACAATAGTAACCTCGCATTCAGCAGGAAGAATGTGACAAATCTTGTGTTTGCACGGTTGGCTACATATCGTTCTAGCGTTATTGTCTTCAATCGAATCTCATGAGAAGTGAGAAAATCCCGATGCTTACGAATCCACCGATTGGTTATAACTTTCTTACCCCGTCCTGTTGCCTAAATAGACATGAAAATTGAAAATAGTTAAGGTCTAAAAGAAGAGTGTCGAAAGAGCAACAGCTGAACGGTTAATTCTAGTACACTATATGCGGGCTTCCAATGTGCGTGAAATTATCACCTTTATATACAACTTCTCCAGACATGGAAAGCATTGCAGCAAGCCAATAATCTTGTTCAGATCAAAACTATTCATTTGGATATATAAGATCTTGACAGAATCCAGCACCATTGATAGGCCATCCATGGAGAAACTCTTCATTGAGCATAGAACATAATATTAGTACAAAATGTGTACTCCAAGATGATATATAAATTATGCGCAGAAATTTAAAATGCAGCATATGGTTACAAGTGTAGATGATAATATAAAGTACCTGAAGAACTGTGGAGCCAAACACCATATTGAAATGAGCACAGAGATCATGTATTACACCCAAGGTCTCCAGTTTAGGCGCAGAGAGGACGGTTATTTGCAACGGTGAATAACTAGAATCAAGGATCAACCTTTGAAGTGAAGGGGCATCTTGGATGATGAGCTGCCTTCCGTCAAAAGAAATTCCAATTCTTACAAGGTTAGGCGACTTTATTTGGAGACAACCGATTCTAACTGTGAAAACAAGCACCAAGCACTCCAGCGCAGGGCAACTGGAGTGGATGATGCTGTGCAATGAGGCCTCCGATATACGAACCCGCACAAGTGAAAGTTTCTTGAGAAATGGGAGTCGAAGGTTTAGTACCAGATTGTCTGGAAGGTAGCACAGCGCAAAGGTGGCGGTGTGGAGAGAGGAGGAAAACCGCGAGATGGACATCGGTGCTGAGGGCACAAGTTCATGGCGTTCTGTATGTGGTATGTGATTTCCAGGGGAATAGTAGAACTCAAGCAGCTGTAGTTCTGTGAATTCAGGGGATTTCAGCCAGGCGTCCACCGTGCAGGGCATGGTATGCTTGCTCAGGTAGCATGACGGGATGCAGAGGCTTTGAACGGAGCCCTGGTGGGAGGAGATGATGGCTCTGGGGATTTCAAAATCATTGAAGAGAGATAGCTGACGACAGTCGAGATTAAGGGGCACGGCGCGCCATAGAGGGCGCCACCGAATTGAGAGGACTTGGGTGCGGCAGCAATCCTTGGTGGGGAGAAGCGAGATGATCTCCCCAAGGACGGCGTCCGGGAGATCGCTGATGCGGTCCACCCGAGATTCTACGGGTTCCTGGGATCCGGTGGGGGCGGGGTCGCCGCTTCTCCCCGCGCTGCCGGGTGCGGGATCTACAACAGGCGTCGCCGCTGGCGGGAGCCTCATCTTCTTGGCGCTGGGGTCAGCCGACTCCATTTTCCTCGAGGGCGTCGCGTCGCGCTCACGGATTTGAGCAGAGTAACGAATGACGAGCCTAGTTGTAGTGCGAGCGAAGAAGAAGGGGAGCTGGGGGTTTTCTGTAGGAGTGAGGAAGAAGGGGAGCTGGGGTTTTCTGTAGGAGTGAGGTGAGGAATTTGGGGGTACGAGTGGAGCGAGCTGACGTGAGGTGGGTGGGAGCGAGGAGGAAGAAGAGCACCCAGGTTTTTTTTGTGGGGGAGGGGGGCGGTGTGCTGGGTGTGGGTAGCGCCTTTTGAATTGATTTTACTATTTACTAGTGTGGATTGGCTGTTTTGTCTTGGGCCCAGAGAAACAATTACTACTAGTACAGTGGAGACACTCTACAGCTACCCAGAAAAACAATTACTACTAGTACAGTGGAGACACTCTACCGCTTCTGGCTCCTCCTAGGTCATTGAAACGTCTCCCTCTACTGAATGCCGTTATACTTTTGTTCACCGACATGCGGGCCATGCAGCGCGCGGGCCCAAATGCCATCCACCAAATTAGCAGGCAGTATGCAGGCGGAGAGTCACCCCGGTCGTAGCGCGGCAGTAACGAGCCGTCGTATCACAAAACCCCACCTCCCCGCAGTCTAAGTTTGACGGACGAAGCAACCATCATTTCACTCCTCGCTGAATCCCCTTCTCCCTCACCGTCTTCAAGAAAGGCAACACTCGCATCTGCCACTGTTCTTCTCTCCCAACGAAGGGAAGGTAAGCGGATCCGTGATGTTGGTATATTTTCGTTCAGAGAAAAAAAGAACTTTTGCAAAGCAGTAACCGATCCTCACTCTCTTTTTTGTTTCATTGTCATTGCGATTGTGTTTTCCTTTCAGTGGTCTCCTAGTATTCGTCAGTTTCATGATGGACCAAGGAGAACCAGGCAAAGATCTGCCGATATTGGAGCAGACGCGGGAGGCTGATCCCCACGAGACAGAGAGCTCCAAGAAGATGGAGGCAACCACCGAGCCGACCCCAGATACGCTCACGGCCACTACTGAGATGGTCAACGCCCCGTTTGAGGTTACAGCCCCCGTGGCACTGCAGGAGCAGTTTTCCCCCTTCGAGGATGTGTCCCCCCCCCCCCGCTGAGCTGCCCAAGGTGATTTCCTTCTTTGCCGATCTCGATTGTGGTTTTTCATCTAAGTATGTGGTGATTTTTTTAGAAAAGGAAGTATGTGGTGATTAATAATGCAAAATTTTATTAGCTTCGATGCCATGCTATACATAGTGGTTTAAATAACTTGTGGTTCTTATACTGAAAAGTAATTCAGAATTTGTTTCTGTTTCAATTAGAGCCCTGATGCAGACAAGGATTGTGTGGTTGTGCATGTCACTCGCTATGAGGCGGACGACCTGAATATACGCACTGGGAAAACAGAGTTCTTAGGCTGTTGGATCCTGGAAGCCATTTGCGGTTATACCAATGAAGAGTTGTATTCCAGCCTCACTGTTGTCAGGCGTGTTGTCCAGGGTGTACTGAAGCACAAGAAGTTCAAAGCTACTCCTTCGTTTGTGAGGCATACTGTTCTTGTCAAGCTTACGCAGGAAGATGACGTGGCATGCCTCCACAAACAAGTTTATCAGTGGCAAGGCCACAAGGTTGTCTTCATGAAGGTTCACAGGATTGAGCTGCTGCGGGACGTCCTCGATGATGTTCATGGCAAGGTCCGTCTTGTGTCCAGCCCAAATTAGATCGAGGCATGAAATAGTTGCCCCAGCTAGTGTTTAATAGTAGTTTGGATTGTGTCTAATTATCCGAACCTTGCCTGTTATCGACCCCTCTGGGGCTAGTGCTCTGTTTGAATCCGTCTATGGGAACTGCTGCTACTTTTGTGTGCCCGTGAATCATGTGAGAACCATCGTAATTGTTGCCGAAACAGATGCGTCCTCACTAGTTTTTTCATGAATATGGCATGGTAAGACATAAGTTGTCACGGTTTATCATACGAGCAGTGTGTGTTTTGATGAAATAGAGCACTCGTTCGAGAACCGTGCGCCGACGTATACATAAGTACTTGTAAACACTGTTGGTGCTACCCCACTTGTAAGCAGTTGTGCAAAACACGGCACATTGGCTCAGCTCGCTTCAACACTAGGCTATCGACCAGCTAACAATCAACAATCTGCTGTCTGACATATAAGCAACTACTATGTATCTTGTTACAGTGGTTCATGCAGTTAATTGAGGCCACAATGTAATAAATTCCAAACGTTCACACGCTAGTCCAGCGCTCATGTGGAACACTCACAATTAAACTCGTCTTCATAAAAATCTTGAAAAGCATAAGTTAAGCAATTTTATACATCTCAATGATTCATAGAACATAACAAACATATACTAGTTCACAGCAAAAGACAAAGTTGTGAGAAGGTTTACAAATCAGGAAAAAACAAGCAAGGCTTCTCTGAGCAAAGGGCCTCCCGGCAGGCTTAAATTTCCTGGAGTTCACTCTGGTTTTTTCTTGTTGCCACCATCCAGGGTTAGGTTCTCTCATTCCAGAATAACCAATTATAATTGTGGTCTCAGCTGGAATGCTGAACTGAACCATGCAGTGTACTGACCAGCTGAAATGCTTGTGCATTCCACTAAATTTAAGCACCGCTATTTGCAGAAATAAGCAGACCACAATGCCTCTTGTCCGCGCACCTGTCCAAAAAACCGCCGTGCAGCCGTGCCAGCTAGTCCTCGGTCCATGGATGAACTGGTAGAAAGTGCATTCCGGACTAGGATGCAGTTGTTTTCGCTCGTCCCTGCACTGCAATCAGGAAGTAAAACGTACGAATCAGCTTCTTTTAGATTGCGTTGGTCATTCTACCTTAGTTACTACCAATGTAGGGATACCTTGAAGACGGGAGGTTAGACGACGGCAACGAGGGATAGCCATCTCATTTTGCGCAGTTGTACTAAAACTGAGGTGTGTGCTTTTGATTGCGCGGATAGAAACGATACGGAGACAGACATCCCGAAACGATATGGAGACAGACATCCCTGTTTGCGCAAATACGAAATACGGTTATTTAAACAGTGACACATATTACTACTTTCCCCCGTTTCCTCTTAGAACCAAGTCCTAGATTCATGCTACAGCTTTCCCACTTTCTTCCCTGTTTGAACCAACGCTTTGAGTTCACTGTATGAACTAGCTTTACTTCTAATAATAGTAGAAGTCTAGGTGGCTTTGTAACAGCGGACGGAAGTAGAAAAGGATCCACACGAAGGGGGAAGAGCTGGGGCAGTAGAGCAAGGCAGGTTTCGAAGGAATATATACCTGAGGGTCGTCGGCATGTGGCAAAGACGGCGTCGGGAGGCCGCATCTTGGCCACAATACCGCAGGGAGGAAGAAGGGGTCGGAGGCCCTCCCGAGCCGGCGCTCTCTCGGAGAGAACGGCACGGCCGCCGATCGGGACGCGCGGGCAGCCGTTGGTCTCCTCCCTCGCCGCCGACGACAGCGTGAACGATGCACCTACACCCCCTGCCCCGGTCGAGGTTGTCCGGCCGGATTTGTGACCAGCCGTGAGCTGAGAGAGAGAGTGTGGCCACCTATGTCTTGCTTAGATCTGGAGAGCATGAGAGAGTGAACGAGAGGAACCCTAGTAAAGCAAGCGCTAAGGCTCCTGCTTTTATATATAGTGGAGTGATTTTGTTGTACCGGCTTCAAAAAAATGCGCTCCTACGTGTACCCGCGAGTGGGTGTGAGAGAACTAGTGCGTGCGTGCACCGCTTCTCTTCGTGAGAGTACAATATATACTATGCCCAAAGAACGTTCGCCGCAAGAGTAATAGTATAAGTGTGTGACGTGTGAGCTAAAATAAAATGTGCGCGCCGTCTTTTGTTTTTTAGAAGTTCTGAGGGTAGGGTGTGAAGAGCACATATGTGCGTGACGTCTACCTGCAGATAGAGGATGGGTGCGACGTGCGAGTCTGCGAGAGGACTCGGGAGAGTCGTGACTCGTGAGGGTGCGTGTGCGTGAGAGAGAGGGGGGCACGTATCAATGCAATGCATGTGTCCGTAAATCATTATCCGACAAACGTTCGCCACAAGCCTTTTCCTGACGAACGCCGTAAGAACCGTTAGATCGGCATCCGACAGTGTCAGTTTTGCCATGTCATTTAACAGAACAGCCACTCCTCCTACACACAAATCTTCCACGTGAGTGTTAGCAACTGCCGTATGCTCCCTCCGTTCCGAAATGCAGTGCATATAGCTTTATTGAAAATTAGAACCTCGCAAACTTTTACCGAGTTTTCGTGTACCAAATTGCACATGTAGAATACCCTGTATATATCATTTCATTCATCTTCGATAGGTAACTATAAAGATGGGTGAGGAGTCTACAAAGAAAGACCATCGTATCACCCGCAGCAATTTCAACCATCCTTTAGTGTCGAGGAATATCATAGGAACTCTATATGATATGATTTTTATAGGATTTTTTTCCTTTAGAGCCAATTGGTTCATAGGAATAGATTCATATACTCTACATTTCAAAGGAAATAAACATGATATCATTTCTATAGCTTTAGAGCCACTTGGTTCATATGAATGGATTCCTATACTCCCTTAATTTCAAAGGAAAATAAACATTAGCGTATATTCAATAGAAAAGTTCCTATGATATGAACCAAATTACATCTCTTTACTAATCCCTCCTCATAGGAATTGAGATACATGTCATCTCTAGATTCAATAGAAAAGTTCCTATGATGTGAACCAAATGACATCTCTTTTCCAATCCCTACTCATAGGAATTGAGATGCTCCATGTCATCTCTTTCCCTACAACTTCCACGTATGCATCTTCTATTCCTAAATAGATAGTACAACCCACTAGTAGCTTTTTTCCAAAACATGCAACTATGGCACAAGAACTATATAGTGTGCCAATAACTTTGAAAGATGGTCGCTGGATGAAGCTAACCCGACAGTGCAGAGATGGGCAAATCCGAGCACTACTGGCCGTTGGATATCATCAACATTCCACCAGATCTGCCACATGTACAATTTAGAAGACTCCATGGTTGAACTTAAGCATAATGCACAAACCTCAAAACACAAGCACTTCTCCTTTGTTCTAGAATCTTCTGTATCATAATTGATTATTTTTTTCTAAATGAATTGCCATTATTTGTTTTTTACTTTATGATTTACAATGCACAACCCCATGAATCTTAACATTTTTATAAAACTAATTGATTTTGAATGAGATGAACTATAAGAACTAAACGAACATCTACATCATGCATATATGACTCAAAGCTTTACATGCTATAGTGTGTATTTATTCATAATTTGGTTTCGAAATCTCATGCGTTCAATACATGTGTACCTTACTAGTTTTGAGTAGAGTAGCAAATTTCACGCGGCCCCGGGTATATCAAAATGCAGGGCCCATGCATCATTGCCTTTCGGTCGAACCTACGTCCACAATTTTTTGTACGTGCTATATCTCCACTGGTCCCCGAACCCAAAATGCTGCCTCGTTCCCGTAAAACCAAGCGGCCCACACATATTTAAGGCGTCGACTCGAACCCGTTTACTACGACGTGGCCCCGCACGCCGTAGTACTCCTACAAACCCTACCGCCGCACTCATCATCGGTTTTCTTCAAGAGGACGAGGGAGAAGCCGATTTGTAGTGGAGGCGCTTTCAAAAAAAGGATCTGTAGTGGAGACCCCTACCCTAGGGTGCCCTAGGTAGCTGCCGCACGCATCATTGTTTTCTCTTTTCTTTATGCTCTTGCGCGCTAGAGTGAAATGATGGTTGCTTCGTCCGTCCAGCTTAATGCGGGAAAGGTGGGGCTTTGTGATTTGACCCCTCATCGCTCATTTTCTACTACTGCGGCGCTACGACCGGGGTGCCTCCAATTCCAACCGCTGCTCCGAACTGTAATTTGGTGCATCGCACGTGGAACAAGACGGTGGATGAGCCACATGTCTGCCAAAGGGGTCCTGTTAAGTGTGTCGCCATTTCGTGTGCGGACTGACCCTGCTTGAGTTGCTACGCCAACACGACAGGAGCAGCCTACCACTTGGTTTTGCTCCTTGGTGAATCCCGACTATATTGATCTAAAAAGATACGTGCTGAACTACCCTCTCCGTCTCGGTTTTTTATTTGTAGGCGTCTCGGTTTATAGGGCCTGCACGTAGTTCTAGGTCATCCATTTGACTAACTAAATATGAGTTACTATGTCACAAAAAGTATATCATTGGATTCTTATTGGTTGATATGTGAAGAAACAAGAAACGAGGTAGAAGTTAATGCACCGCGCCTTAGTATTGTGGGATTATTTGGTTTTCGTAAGATGACGTGCGTTTGGTTGCAAGGGTGGTCATGAATGGGTTGGGATCGTTCAGAAAATAGACATGTTTGGTTATAAAGCACATGAATGGTTCGAGTCAAAAAAAGAGAATATGCCTTGAAGATGCTGAACCATTCCACCCAACCAAATCGGTCGAATCAAATGGCCACCCTTTGCATGCATGACTATGTGAGCATGACTGGTGGTCCCGTCTTAAATAATTAGCTCATCTCTTATATTCAGCCAAACACATGAATTGAATGGTTCAATCCCAAAAAAATTGAATGGTCCCAATCCATTCATACGATACCTTCAACCAAACGCATCCGACGGAGGGAGTAGTTGTATTTAAAAGTCGAGGGCGGGGCTTTTCCTGCGCGGTAGGCGGGGCAGTTCCGCCTAGTCGGTTCGACAGAGACGCGAGAAGACGAGGGAGTAGGCTGCTGCAAACGTAGGGCTGTGTGATTTGACAGCGAGTTACTGCTGGACAGGTGGGGCCCCGTGATTTGACTTGCCATTATCATTTTAACTGCGGCGCTACGACCGGCGTGAGTCTCCCGATTCCTGACCACCTCCATACAGGTGCCTCTCCCAATGCTCCACCATGTAGTAGTAGAGGCTGGCTCTTGCATGAGAGCCCACTTCTCCACTTTTTCCTTGCCTCTCTTTCCTCCACATATGCAAAAATGCCATGTAAAGCGCACTATTGTACTTACTTGCTCCTACAGGTGCTTAAGCTTGCCACATAGGCATAAAGTCTGATGTGGCAAGTTAATCAAGAAGAGAGAGACTAGTTTGGTGACCCAAGGAAGAAACGGTGCTAAGCGCGTGTACCTAGGTGAAAAGACAATTTTGAGTCTATAGCTAATTAAATGAAGCAAACTTAGCAACACCATTTCATTGGAAGAGGTCACTCCTTGGCAAATGCAATAAATACTAGTACTCCCTGTGTCCCATTATATAAGAACGTTTTTGACACTACACTAGCTAGTGTCAAAAACGTTCTTATATTATGGGACGGAGGGAGTACGAAGAAAGAGATAGAGAGGAGTAAAAAATACACTTATAGCCAACCTTATAGCCAACCTTGTTGTAGTATGAGTGACTAAGTGATGACTATGTATGACATGCCAACATCAGATAGCCTAACGCACCGTGTTAAATCTCCAAGGGCGCGACCACGCGAGCGACGCGACGGTCGTGGTAGGCGCGACCATGATACGGGCTGCTGGCAGCCCTTGGATCTGAGATCAAACGGTCGCATGCTAAGTTGCTGAAAATTTTAAGAATAACCCTCCAGGATAGGATATTCACCCATAGGTCTAGAATCACGCCATGCAACCGTTCGATCTCAGATCCAAGGGCTCTCGGAAGCCCGTATCATGGGAGAATGGAAAGCCACTACCCTGCCGTTCGCACGCTGGCAGTTCGCTCCTACTCTTTCCCGCACGTCCTTTAATACTACGGCGGTTCGCTCCTAGTCGTCCCGTCCATTCACATTACGGCAGTTCCACTAATCCTAACCCTCCTCCCAAATCCATGGCGTCCCAAATCTCCCCGATCGGCGGTGAGTACAAGGTTAGAACCATCACCGGCGATGAGTTCGACGTCATCTACACCCGTACTTCCGCGACGGTGAAAGGATGCCTTTCTCGCTTCAGACGCATGTTCGAAAACTCACATGATGAGTGGGTCGCTGGGCTAGATGTTGAGTACACCACAGTCGTGGGACGAGAGAAGGATCTAAAGGACGAAGAGAGGAAGAAGCCCGCCGTGATCCAGGTTTGCGTACATAACGTTTGCTTGGTCTACCACATATGCCATGCCGACGTTGAGTGCCAGGATTTTAAGAACTTCCTCGAGGACAAAACAGTCAAATTCGTTACTGTAGACTTTAAGAACGACAAAGAAGTCCTGCGTCGGATAGGCCTCGTTGTAGGCAACCCCTTCGACCTCCAGAAGAATTGGCTGGTGCCCTCTCGTCAGCCCTCAATGCTGACCCTGGCAGGAGCCATGGTTCATCCTTCGTACCGCAAACTGGAGAAACCTCATTACACGTTTCATCGTCATGCATGGCAGCGGAATGTACTAGATATAGACCACATCCACTACGCTGCAATGGATGGCTACCTTTGTTTCAATATCTACAAGGGTTGGATGAAGAGCAACAGCCAAGTTGGCGGTTCAAGCAAAGAAGTATCGGCCAAGAGGAAGAGGGACAAGGACGAAGTCGAGGACGTGGACGAGGACTCCGAGTAAGGTGGCAGTGTCGTTGCTCATGGCGGTTCTAAACTTCTAATGCAGTGTCTACCGGATTAGTTGCATAGTTTAATTTCAGGTGTGCTTAGTTTAATTTGAGGGGTGTGTTGTGCTGAGCCCCCAGCAGAACTATGTTATGTTTCTTCTCGTTACTTTAACTCTTCAGTATGTACATACTAGTACTAGTATTTCTTTAATAGAATTTAGCACCCCAATTAAGCACGTACTAGCTTTTTTAATAGTACTATATGCATAATTTGGCGACGAGCGCTCTCTATATGTACCACCTTTTTTTAAAATTTCAATTTTTGCTCCATGGCGCAATCCATCGATAGTGGAGTACTACTGTACAAAAGTATACATTTTTTAAAAGGCTAGCGTACTATTCATCACATATATATATATAGCCAGTTAAATTCTCAACCTAGAACGACGTGCATGCCATGTAGTAAACCGATCCGGAGGAAGTATAGTAAAAATGAGGTGATTTTACCCAGCGATCGGCGGGGGAGCATGGCCTGTCATGCGGTCCCACGTGTCATGATGTACCAAGGCGATGCGCGTGTCCCTCTTGAGGCAGAAGCAATACTAGTACGTGGTTTGAGATGATGTCGAACCGAAGTGTGAAATAATGGTTGCTTCGTCCGTCTGGGAAGGTGCGGCATTGTGATTTGACGTCTCATTGCTCATTACTAACACTGGGCCGGTACGAGTGGGGTGCGTCCCCCTGCTGTTCTGCACTGTTATTTGGTGCTTGACACGTCGACCCGGTTGCTATATGTCCCACATGTCGGCGACAGGAAGTACAGAATTCATGAAAGGGAGCGTCGACGGAGGAGTATACTACAGAATTCATGAAAGGGAGCGACTTAGTTTTGGAAAAATCTGTTTTTACGGAGTACGTACCCACTAGGGTTTATAGGGCTCATCTAAAAAACATTCGTTTTTCCGTTTGATAAGTCTCAATTCTAGTACTATACTAGTAGTAGTACCATTACATGTTGGATTTCGAGGTGCGTTAGATCACCCGACGCAAGCAGTGTCAAGAGGAAACTAACCAATGCATGTACAAGTTCATGGAAATTTAGTGGTCATTCATGCATTCGTTCTAATTAATGCCTCGGTAAACATAACTTCTTGAGAAAAACGAGCGTACTGTGCAAACTACGAAATTAATTCGACCACTCACCGTCTACCTTGGTTGGAGAGATTTTGAAATTGAGCCATAAACTGGAAAGGAGGGAGTAGTAACTTTTGTCTCGATTACTATTTGTGGCCTTGTATAGATGCAAAATGTATTTTTTATAGTGGCCTTTTATAAGTAAATAGAGGGAGTACTAACCAAAGTACGTAGTAGGGACGAGGAGTAAACGGAGGGAGTAGTAAAATTTTCTCCTCGTGCTGCGAGCCACCGCGCGCGTGGGCGAGGGAGCGGGCGTAAAGGCGTACAGTAGTACTCCAGCTTCACCTCATCCTGCGAGCCACCGCGCCCGTGGGCGGGGGAGACGGCGTACTAAGCAAGTTTCTCCTCGTTCTGCGAGTTGACGGGACACATCAAAAGTACTCCAGTGTATAGAGCCTTGCCTCTAAGGTAGGCCCCACATGGTTTGCCTCTTTTTTTAATTTAACATAACGCGTCAAGTCGCAATTTGTTTGTTCACCCGTGGTAGACGATCCTCCCTCCACCAAGTGGACAACCAGTACACGTGCCAAATTACCACGTGGGCTGCCTTTTTCGTACAGAAATGAGCTCCACCGTGTACCCGCGCGGGTGTGGTTGGGAAAGAGACGGGAGTACGTGCGCCGTGCGTGCACCTCTTCTCTTCGTGCACGTCCCCCACCTACGTGGGTGTGTGTGAGAGAGATACAAACCTAGACATAATGCGCCGTCCATCCCCATGCCTCCGCCCAGTCCGACCACCAGTCACCACCACGGCACCACGCCCCACTCCTCCTCACCTTATCTCTCATATTTCTCCCTCCATTTTTATATACAAGGGGCCACTATCAAAATTACAATTTGCAGATATACAAGGCCACTAACACTAATCGATGCAATATTAATGGTGTTTGCCTCGTGGTACTAGCAAAGGAGGACATTAATTATCCCTTGCATGCATGCGGGAGTTTGTAAAAAAATGCATCTTGATGTTCCGTGCAATGCACGGGCATCTTGCTAGTCCATGAAAACAACACATGGCAAAATTCCACGGCGAACGAGGGATTTGAATCTGTTGGGAGGGGCTGTTTGGATCTTGCCCGGGGTAGCCAAAATATTGGCGACCCTTTTGTCCACCGGTGCCTTTGCCACCGATGAACGAGGAACGGCTCGGGTGCTCATGCTGTCATGCATCCTCCAGCGCGCACGTTGGAGACGAGCTCGCACGAGCTGTGTTTTTTTGTCCCACAACGCCGCCCGAGCCGCCCGCAGACCGACCGGCGACCCGCAAATTACGCCATCCAACCGTAGCCGCACACATTATGACAGCAACTCAACCAACCGGACGAAATTCACGCAAACACGTAGACAAACTGATACTCATTCACGCAACCACCGGAGTATTTCATATAAACAACGACGGAAATCATATAAAATACCGGATTTTCACACAAACATGACGGATTTCATTACATTCAAATGAACTACGCGGTGCTAGTTCTGGACAGCACAGGTATATAATACATGGCCTAAATGGTCGCCCGCCGATCGATTTGTGTTCCTCATGTCCGGCAGCACGATCACCGGACTGCCGGGAGCCCCGGAGGTATATGCTTCAGCGCAAAGGACGGCTCGCTTCCCCACTGCCCAACTGATATCATTGGCTGGTGCCGAAGATGATGGTGGCCGGCACCGGTTCGAGTTCATCACCGGCCACTACTTCGCCATGGCCGGCACCGGCTCGAGTTCATCCTAACATTGACCTCTTCCGTGGAGCCCATGCGGGGTCGACGAAGGTCCTCGCAACAAAAGGATCCGGCAAGACACCTGCTGTGTACGCCGGCGTCGCCTCCGCGGTGGCCTTCATGGGACCCAAGCGGCGGCGGCCTCCCGTGTTCTACTTCTCCTCGATGATGGCGGCGGACGCGGAGGCGCTGGCCACCGACTCGTCGCTCTCCGCGCACCCGGCTTCTGTCGCTGCTTGCATGGCGCGGCCGCCGGCATGGGAGTCTCGGCCACAGAAATGGGAGACGCGGTACGAGGCGGCGGCGTGGACGGCAGCAACGACGCCCGTGCGCCGCTCCTCGTCGAGCTGGCCTGGAGCGGCGAGTTGCTGAACCGCGCGCCGGCTTGGGGCGGCAACTGGCTCCGTCGGGCGAGGGGAGGGAGGTGGATCAGCGAGCTGCATAGCTCGTATCCGGCGGGCTACCCAGCCGGCTTGGATGCGGAATAACTACTCTTCGTAAGCCATTGTAAGAGTGGACAAAATGGTGGAGGAGATAGGGGAGCGGCGGAGGTGTGCGATTCTTGGCCGGCGTTTGGCCTCGTTTAAATAGGAGATTAAATAGACGGCGGACGGGAGGAGCTCGGCCGGTGTTGCGTTTAACGCCGGCCCGGTCATGAACGGACGTGTGTCCAGAGTGGGTTTCTCGGCTTCCACACGGGCGGGTTTCATGGAGGCGTTTGAATGCGGCACGGAGGCGTGTTCAGCTGGGCGTGCCGCGAGTGGCGCCCTCGACTCTGACCTAGGACACCGCGCCGTTCTTCCACTGACGTGTGGGCTCTTTGGGTGCATGGCCTGCATGTCAGTGACCCAACGCAGGCAGCGCACAACAGAGGAACCTTTGGTGGGCCAGGGCGGTCAGAAGCGGGCATTTCATAAACCGATGATTGTTCATTGAGTGTGACGTCATCTTTTTCATGTAGTTAAGCGTGTGTCTTGCATCGTGTGCTGTGTGCATGCAGGCGTGCGAGTGTTGCGTGCGTGCAAGGGTGTGTTTCAGTGTTGCATGCATGGGTGCGTACGTGCAAGGGTGCGTTTCAATGTTGCATCCATGGGTGCGTACGTGCGTGTGTTCGTGAGTGCATGTGTACGTGTCAGTGTTGCACGCCAGCATGCGTGCATGTGTACATTATGTGTATGTGTCAATGTTGCACGCCTACATGCATGCGTGTCTTGCGTGCGTGCATGTGTACATGCCGGGTGAGGCTACACGTCAGTCGACTGACTTTTTCATCTCTGGTCATTAGATTTTCCAGCCGTTGGATTCGAAATCAAGGGCCTCCAGTTTATCATCAAACTCCCCCCCCCCAAGCCGCCAGCCACCACCGGCCGAACCGCCCGCCCCCGCCGCCCGCGGCCGGCCTGCCCTCCCCGAAACCACTCCCCACCGCTGGTCCGCCGCCGCACCTTCGAGAGAGTGGGCCGGCATATATGATCTTGAGATTTTACGAAGTCACCATAGGTGCCTCGTAGTCGAGTGGAACGTCTCCTCCCACTGAACGTACATCACCGGAAAATACTGAAATTAACACAAGATAAATGCGAGCACCGGGACTTTAACATTGTTGGGCTCGAGAAACCATTGTCCTCTAATCATCCAACCACATATCGTGCTTATTCTGAAGTCCAGTGAACATATCGTGCTTTCGCTTCAAATACAATGACCGTAAGTGTCTTTGAGGGAGTCCCGGACTAGGGGGTGTCCAGATAGCCGAACTATCATCTTCGGCTGGACTCCTGGACTATGAAGATACAAGATTGAAGACTTCATCCCGTGTCCAGATGGGACTTTCCTTGGCGTGGAACGCATGCTTGGCGATACGAATATGTAGATCTCCTACCATTGTAACTGACTCTGTGTAACCCTAACCCTCTTCGGTGCCTATATAAACCGGAGGGTTTTAGTCCGTAGGACGAACAACAATCATACCATAGGCTAGCTTCTAGGGTTTAGCCTCTATGATCTCATGGTAGATCTACTCTTGTACTACCCATATCATCAATATCAATCAAGCAGGAGTAGGGTTTTACCTCCATCGAGAGGGCCCGAACCTGGGTAAAAACATCGTGTCCCTTGTCTCCTGTTACCATCCGCCTAGACGCACAGTTTGGGACCCCCTACCCGAGATCCGCCGGTTTTGACACAGACATTAGTGCTTTCATTGAGAGTTCCTCTGTGTCGTCATCTTTAGGCCCGATGGCTCCTTCGATTATCAGCAACGATGCGGTCCAGGGTGAGACTTTTCTCCCCGGACACATCTTCATATTCGGCGGCTTTGCACTGCGGGGCAATTCGCTTGGCCATCTGGAGCAGATTGAAAGCTACGCACCTGGCCATCAGGTCAAATTTGGAAGTTTGAACTACACGGCTGACGTC
The DNA here is from genome assembly GCF_018294505.1 of Triticum aestivum. Taxonomy (NCBI): domain Eukaryota; kingdom Viridiplantae; phylum Streptophyta; class Magnoliopsida; order Poales; family Poaceae; genus Triticum; species Triticum aestivum. The sequence continues at coordinate 490,915,731 of NC_057801.1, read as the reverse complement.
CGTGGAGACTTGATCTTCGACGGGTTTGAGCCACAGCCAAGCGTGCCGCACTGTCTCGATGGGCATGATCTAGCTCTGCCGCCGCACAGTGCCCTGGAGGCCGCACAAGTATCCGCTCCGACCCTTAGCTCGGAGCCGACTGCGCCGATCGAGGACTTGTGGCTGGACACCACCTCGGGGGCTGCGATCTCTACGGCGATTGAGACGAACACCATCCCTGTCCTTTGCAACGCTCGTAACTCCAAGGTGCCGGACTCCTCTCCGGCCTCCGAACCTTCCGAGCCCCTGTCAATCAAATCCGATTGGGCGCCGGTCATGGAATTCACCGTCGCGGACATCTTTCAGCACTCGCCCTTCGGCAACATCCTGAATTCACTAAAGTCTCTCTCTTTATCAGAAGAGCCCTGGCCGGATTATGGTCAGGAAGGTTGGGATGCGGACGACGAAGAAATTCAAAGCCCACCCACCACCCACTTCGTAGCCACTATCGAAAGTTTAAACGACGTGCTCAATTTCGACTCCGAAGACATCGACAGTATGGACGACGATATAGGAGATAAGCATGAACCAGCACCTATAAGGCACTGGACAGCCACCTAAAGGAAGCGACGACGAGGAACAACGGGACGTCACGAGGGATCATTCCCTCGAAAAGCAGTCAAAACGGCGACATAAGCACCACTCAAAGTCCCGCCTCGACAAAGACAGCAGCCATGCAGACCCAGCCATAGAGCAGGGCAAACTGGTGGACGACGAACATGCTATCGAGCAACCGTCCAAACAGGACAATCTGGATAAATAACCCGTCCCCGGCGAAGATAATAGTCCGGACGATCTCACGCCGGACAAGTTACCGGAGCAGAAGAACCTCCACAAAAGGCTCGTCGCCACTGCGCGTAGCCTGAAAAAGCAGAAGCAGAAGCTCAAAACAGCGGAAGATGCACTCAGAATCAGATGGAGCAAAGTACTCAACACCGCAGACAAATACGGCGATAGTCGCCGAACAAAGAGCTACCCGAAGCGAAAACTATTGCCGGAATTCGATGAGGAGGCCGTAGAGCCCCCGCAATCAAAAAACAAGGAGACCAGTCGGTCGGATAGACGACCCCATGGCAAACATAAAGCGGCAAACGGCACCGCACACAAGCCGACACGCGATCCGCACACGGATTCGCATCAAAAAGATGGCCCAGTTAGATCTATCTACGGGCCAAGAAAGCAAGCGCTAGTAAGCAACGCAACACGTCAAGTATCCAAATACTATGGTACACCTAAATATAGGGGTGCCGCACATCCCCTATGTTTCACCGATGAGGTTCTGGATTATGAATTTCCAGCAGGATTCAAGCCTGTAAACATAGAGGCATACGACGGAACAACAGACCCTGGAGTCTGGACCGAGGATTACATCCTCCACATACACATGGCTAGAGGAGATGACCTCCACGCCATAAAATACTTACCGCTCAAGCTCAAAGGGCCAGCCCGGCATAGGCTCAAAAGCCTCCCTGAAAACACCATTGGAAGTTGGGAAGAGCTCGAGGATGCTTTTCGGGCAAATTTTCAAGGGACCTATGTCCGACCTCCGGACGCAGACGATTTAAGTCACATAACCCAACAACCCGGAGAGTCAGCCCGAAAATTCTGGAATAGATTCCTTACTAAAAAAAACCAAATAGTCGATTGTCCGGACGCCGAAGCCTTAGCAGCTTTCAAACACAACGTCCGAGACGAATGGCTCGCCAGACACCTCAGCCAAGAAAAGCCAAGAACAATGGCCACATTAACAAGCCTCATGACCCGCTTTTGCGCGGGAGAAGATAGCTGGCTGGCAAGATGCAGTACCAGCGACCCAAGTACATCCGAAGTCAGGGATGGAAACGGGAAACCGCGACGAAGCAAGGACCAGTGCCGGACTAAGGGAAACAGCCCGAAGAGCACGGCAGTCAACGCCGGATTCAAAAGCTCACGGCAGGATCATAAAAAACTGCCCCCTAAGGAGCGACGATCTATCTAACTTAAACAAAATCTTGGACAAGATATGCCAGATCCACGGTACTCCCGGGAAGCCTGCAAACCATACCCACAAAGATTGTTGGGTCTTCAAGCAGTCCGACAAACTCAACGCCGAACACAAGGGGCTCGACACACCAAGCGAGGACAATGACGAACCCCACAAGTAGAGCACCGGAAAACAAAAGAATTTTCCACAAGAAGTCAAAATAGTAAACTCTCTTTACGTGACAAAAGGAAAAAATGGAACGGCGCCCATAGAGATACGTGTCGTACGGCCTATCCTAGAGGAGTCCCGCCGTTGGTTGTCAAAACCAATCACCTTCGACCATCAGGATTACTCTAGAAGTATCCGGAATGCAGGATGGACTGCCCTGATATTAGATCCGATAATCGACGGACTCCAATTTACACAAGTCCTAATGGACGGCGGCAGTGATCTAAACCTGCTATATCAGGACACAATCCGCAAAATGGGGATAGACCCAACCAAAATTCGCCGTAGCAACACTTCCTTTCAAGGGGTAATGCCAGGCCCATATGCCCATTGTACGGGCTCTCTACTACTAGAAGTTGTGTTTGGCTCACCCGACAACTTCCGCCGTGAAAAGCTAACCTTCCACCTCGCCCCATTTACAAGTAGCTATCAAGCACTACTGGGGCGCGAAGCTTTCGCCCGCTTTAACGCAATACCGCATTATGCATCCCTCACACTTAAAATGCCCGGTCCATGAGGCATCATCTCCTTAAAGGGAAATATCGAGTGTTCCTCGAGCGCGGAAGATTGTGTGACTGCTTCGACAGCCACACACTAAACCGGCTTCACTAATTCAAGCACCCAAACAGGTCGTTCAGACCCCGGACACGGTTAGACGAGTCCGGCGTAAACATACAGGGGCTTACCAGCCGCACACCCCCGCACTAGGGGCTCCGTGCATATACAACAAGAGACAATAAAGCTCAATTTTATTTATTTTTTGAAACGTACTTTGTTTATTTAATATAACGTACATTTTCGCACGATCTTTTTCAACTAAGTTCCTCTCTTTTACAGATGAACACCGTGCGACACCCGTCCAGGATACGGCACAACAGAGACACAGGCGCAGACGTGCAGCAGGGACCCGTTGCAAGGATTCTTTTCAGATTAAGACCCTGCGTAAACCTTTTTTACTGTCTCTTGTTGATACACATCCCCTGGTTTCTTACTATAACCGAGGAGGAGGCTGGCGTTTTGGCATAGGCCACGTCAGAATTTTGCGCGTACCTGGACACCAGGGGCTTATTACCAAGGGCGTTGTTCGGCCCGTTTTCATAAAGACCGAATACCTTAGGGAGTGTTCGGCATCTCGAGTTAGGCCTTATATGCATCAGCTCCGAATCATGTCTTTGGTCAAATGTTGGGTTTGCCAGGCTCCTGTGTTTTGCTACCTTACATTCCGCTCTATCGGCTAACGCGGCACCAGGAGAACTACTGCGATTGTGCCCCAGTTCGGCCAGGTGAGCACCTTAGTAGAGAAAGCCGAAAACTGACTGTCATGATACAACGTGAGACTGGTCAACCACTCGATGACCCGCCAGAATCTATAGGATTCCTCCGCATTGACGAAGGGCCGTTTCCCGGTCAGGCACATACGCGCCCCAAATTCGGGTGAGCGCGGTGCCCCTAGGGGCTATATAGTAGCCCCATTGTCAAACTCCTATGGCTAAGTGAAAGTGATAAAGCATTATAGTCCGGTTGCCTAGTTTGCTACGCTACCACCTCCTTTATAGGACCAAGACGTTGGATTAAGTGTGAAAATGCGCCTTTTGCAAACTCCCCCGTATTATATGTGTGGCGGCTGAAGCCGAAGACTGCCATCTTTCACGTTATATACACATATACATTAACGACCGCACAGGAGGTATTTTAATTCTTGAAAGCACAAGTATAAAAAGATTTTATATTCCATCGAAACAATGTTTCACAATAAATACATGTTATTTGAACATAGTATCCTTCGAGCACTGCGTCTCTATTAAACGAGCGCCTTGCAGAACTTCCTGAAAATAGTGCTCGACAGGTACTCGGCTTCCGTCCGAATCTTGGGATGCAACATCGGTGGCCTTCATCTCCGCCCAGTATGTCTTGACACGGGCAAGAGCCATCCGTGCACCCTCTATGCATGTCGACCTCCTCATTGCATTGATATGCGGCACCGCACCAAGGAACTGCTGCACCAAGCCAAAATAACTTTTCGGCTCGGGCCTCTTCGGCCACAAAAGACTCACGACATCCTTCATGGCAAGTCCGGATAACCTATTCAGCTCCGCTCATTCGGCCAAGCGATCGGTTAATGGAAGAGGGCGCTCTAGATTATGGAACTGCGACCAAAAAACCTTTTCCATTTCGTGATCCTTTTGATCTCGGAAGTGTTTGGCCGCGTCTGCAGCACTTGCCACCAAGTCCACATAAGCATCCTCCGAACTCCACAGCCGGTCCAACTGAGCATATTTAGGATCCATGAACTTCCATCGTAGCAGGAAGGGATTTCCAGCCGCGATATCTCCGGCCTGACGCAGCTCCTCCTTCATAGCTCTCATCGCAGAGCGAGCATCCTTGGCCTCGGTAGTGGCCCTATTCAGGTCCTCTTGCACCGCTTGATCTTCCTTTTCAAGAAGCTTGCAGCGGTCGGTAGCATTCTTCAACTTCATGGCCATCTCGGCCATTTCCTTCTTGCTTCGGCAGTGAGCAGCCTGTTCGGCTTTTAGCTCTTCGGCTGCCTTTAAGGCAGCCGTGTCACTCTTTCTGGCCTGTTCCTTGGCTTGGGCGAGCTCCGCCCGCAGGTTCTCCATGGCAGCGGCACCATCTGCGTCAAGCATACTTGTTCTAAGGCACGGGCATCAAGGTCCCTTACCAGGTGTCCGCGGGGAAATTGCATACCTTGTGACTCGTCAAGACGCTTATTGACAAGCGCGATGTCGGCATCCGCCACGTCAAGTTGCCGCTTTAGTTCGGCAAATCCACCAGTCCAGCTAGCCACCGGACAATTCGCCACCTACATAGGGAGGGCGACATATTATACCTGGGATTATGATCCTCGACGCGCTATCATTTTTGACAACACACCGAGTCTCAGGGGCTACTATCTGCACATGGCACATTTTATATGCGGAACTGTCAAAAGGTACATCGTTTCGCGTACCTCAAAACCTGTCAGTAAACTTCTGACGGCTTCGTGCAATCCGCTCTCAGCAGATGAAATCCTTTCAATCACCATACCCATTAACGCACGGTGATCTTCTGAGATAGACGCTCGCCCGAGCAGATCCTTCAGCTCCTCCGACCGTACACCAGATGGTGCCGGACTCGTCCGATGGCCTTTTTCGAAGGCCGGACGCGGAGGGCTTTGAGGGGAAATATGACTGCCTTCCGGCCCCGTCGGACTCGGACAAATCCTCCGCGACGACACCTCAGGGCCGCCCGCCTCGCACGATGGTACAGCAGGGGGAGGCGTCTCGCTCTCTATCATCTCCGGACGAAGGTCCCCCGAAGATGAGCTCTGCTGAGAAGGGCTGAGATCCGAACTACAAGGTAAAACTCCGGTCATCTTCATCAGAAATAGGGCAGGGATATCCTTTATTTAAATAAAAACTCCCCTTTTTACTTACGGCTCGATGGAGGGCTGATCCCCTTGGGGGCATAATGCGGCCAAGGCATCTCTCGACGCCGGACCCTCTGACAAAGATTTCTTCCCCCGCTTTGAGACCATGGTCTCCGGGTCTTCAGAGGCAGTCCTCTTCTTCCCTTGGATGGAGGGATTCTCGATCCCTCCTTTCCTGGCAGCCTCCTTCGCGGAGGTGGTAGCTTCCTTGTTCCCCCCTTCACCTTCTTCCAAAGGCGCAACCTCCAGCATCCTGGTTAACACGGGATCCGACGTGGTCTTGGGGAGGGGGGACGGACACCTGATTAACTTTGCTTTCGCTATCCACTCCTGTGCAGGGGACAGCTCTTTTAAAGGGCAAGTTTGTGATAAATATAGGATAGTGTGTCCGGGTACATGGCTACTTACTTGAGTATTCGGGCGATTGCAGCTCAGACCTGCGTCCTCGGTCAAGTACGGACACATCTCTTGTGATCCGAAGAAAAGCTTGTACATCTCCATGGGCATTGCGCCCATAAAATGTTGGAGAGATCGTGGTCCCTCTGGGTTAAATTCCCACAGGCGGAGGGGGCGACGTCTGCAGGGTAGGATGCGATGAATCAGCATGACCTGCGGTACTACGACCAAAGTGACCTCTCTCTCTAGGAGGTCTCGAATGCCGCCCTGCAGCAAGGGCACGTCCTTGGACGGCCCCCAGTCAAGCCCCTTATTGACCCATGATGCCAGCCGCGGTGGAGGACCCGAGCGAAAGGCAGGTGGCGCCACCCATTTGGTGCCCCTGGGAGCTGTGATATAAAACCACTCTTGTTGCCATAAGCTGAGCTCCTCTCGGAAAGAGCCCTCGGGCCACGGAGCATCAGCATTCTTGCTTATAACAGCCCCTCCGCACTCTGCCAGTTGCCCCTTGATCATCTTCGGCTCCACTTTGAAGGTCTTGAGCCACAATCCGAAGTGAGGGGTAATACGGAGGAAGGCTGCGCACACGACAATGAACGATGAGATGTGGAGGATGGACTCCGGATCCAAATCATGAAATTCCAACCCATAATAAAACATGAGCCCCCTCATGAAGGGGTCCGTTGGGAAGCTTAGCCCCCGAAGGAAGTGAGACGCGAACACCATGCTCTCACCAGGCTTGGGAGTGGGAATAATCTGCCCTTGGGCAGGCAGCCTATGCGAAATTTTGCCGGTTAAATACTTGGCATCTCTTAGCTTTAGCACGTCTTCTTCCGTAACGGAGGAAGGCATCCATCGGCCTCGCAGGTCGGAGCCGGACATCATCGAAGGTCCGAAGCGCCTGAATCTGGAGCTTTGGTGATACAGGAGACGTACAATGGGCACGGTTGGGTTACCCACGCCCGTATTGATGAGAATCCCGGAATAAGGGGACACGATCTCTGCTTTGACAAGACTTGCCAAGGAAACCGCCTCGCTAAACGCACTGAGGTGGGACAGTAAAAACGATTCGAATGAAGGCTTGGCCGATGTGATGTCGCGCCACGGAATACGTCAGCAGATTGAATTTGTGTAAATATTATTCTCTCTACGGTGGTATGTGGAGCTTATTTTGCAGAGCCGGACACTATCCTTGTGTTCAAAATCTTCTATGAAGTAATCAGAGGAGGAACCCGCCTTGCAATGTTGAAGACAATATGCGCGTCGGACTCGTCGTCATTGAAGCCTGGTTCAGGGGCTACTGAGGGAGTCCCGGACTAGGGGGTGTCCAGATAGCCGAACTATCATCTTTGGCCGGACTCCTGGAGTATGAAGATACAAGATTGAAGACTTCATCCCATGTTCGGATGGGACTTTCCTTGGCGTGGAAGGCAAGCTTGGCGATACGGATATGTAGATCTCCTACCATTGTAACCGACTCTGTGTAACCCTAACCCTCTTTGGTTCCTATATAAACCGGAGGGTTTTAGTCCGTAGGACGAACAACAATCATACCATAGGCTAGCTTCTAGGGTTTAGCCTCTCTGATCTCATGGTAGATCTACTCTTGTACTACCCATATCATCAATATCAATCAAGCAGGAGTAGGGTTTTACCTCCATCGAGAGGGCGCGAACCTGGGTAAAAACATCGTGCCCCTTGTCTCCTGTTACCATCCGCCTAGACGCACAGTTTGGGACCCCCTACCCGAGATCCGCCGGTTTTGACACCGACAGTCGTCAACAAAATACGGAGCACGCATCAAATGCAAAGTCCATCAGTGTCATCAACAAAATATGGAGACGTATCGTGAGCTAGATACCGTTGTACTATTGTATATGCTTATTTTCTTAGTGGCCGATTGCGTGTGTGGTGTGGTGGGCACATCATTTCTAGTTGTGGTGGGTCAACATGAAGACTCATGGGTCGGTTCCATCCTACACCACATATAGGTTGGACCGAGACGTGTTATACGGAGACCCATGTGGAGGACTCGGCGTACAACACGAAGCTACCAGAGTCGCGAAGGACTCTATCCCCACTGGTGATAAGCCGACTATATGTGATTTGTAACCCTAGGCCCTTAGTATGTTATACAAGCTTGGGGGCTAGTTCGTCGATAGTATACACGCACGCACAATGCCTGGTATTCACGTGTACTTTGTACACACCCCTAACACTAATATACAGTACCAGGAGTAGGCTCTTTCTTCAACTGCAAGGGGGTCCGATCCGAACTAGGGTAAAACTTTGCCTCATATTACCATCTAGCCTAACAGCCAAGGATATCCTACCGAATGATATGATGAAATCATATCTGCCAACTACTATTAGAGAGGTGTGTGAGAGAGGCCTAAAGATAATGTTCATGCGGGAGACACGTAGGCACATATATGTGCGTATAGAGGGCTAGTAGAGACCGTGCATGTGTATATATGCATGTGAGAGAAATAGTGTTTTCCAAATGAGATTAGTGAAGAGTGGTACATAGTAGTCAGAAAGAGAGATAGAGAAACAGAGAGAGCATGTGTGTGAGACACCCCGACACCCTGAGAGATATTGTGAGCATGTGTGAAAGAGAAATGCCAATGCATATAAAGTGTGTGCACTTATGCGTTAGATAGAGAGATATCTACGTGTAAAAGGTGGTTCTACGCATTAAATTAAAATATAAATGGCATTATTATTTTTGGATGAGATCATGAATTTTGCAAAATTGCGTATGGACGAAAATCGGTCTATCAGACACCCATACTCTATTGAATTCTAGCATGTGCATGTGTTGTTTCATATTATCGATCCCTAGAGTGAGAGCGGTTTGAAATACATGCAATGGATGCTTTTGCAATTCGTATATAAACATTAATTAGTGCACTCCATGTTGTTAGTGTGAAGCACTTTATACATTTGTTTCTTGCATGGATACATTCCAAATTGCTAGCTATGAAATTAAATACATGTCAAATTCAACATAAAGGGGGTTTCGAAGATTCGAATTCATAGGAAGTGCATTCATCTATTTGAACCCGAGATAATGGCATTTGTAAATCAAATGTAAAAGGGTGGCATCAATCTTTGTTGTGAGTTTGAACATGGTATATATATTCATACGCATATCTAACTTTTTTTTGCAACCAAGGAGATTATACCTGGAACCATGCATGAACTGAGGTAAGTTGCATATTTTTTAATATATACTCGTGTACAATGTATATTAAAATGTACCCCCTCCATTCCAAAATAATCGTAGCTTTAGGATTTTCAAGAGTAAAGATTTGTGAAGTTTGACAAATCCTGAAAGTTCAATTCAAGAGAACCGAAAACGTTAATGCTTCTGCTCCCAAATATTGAACGAAGCGCCAAATAGGCCTCTGGTCACCCGAAACCGCGCGAGACTAATGTTTTGGTGGTAGGAAATTACTGTCCTGACTCTAGCCCGTGTAGCCTATCGGCCCGATGTCCAAAGGTCTAAACCGGGGTAGGTTTGTAACTTCACCAAGACGCCAGTCTCAACCGCCTCCGAGAAGCATTCATACGCCGTGGGCGCCTAAACACCCATGCGCTCGGCCGAAATCTATCCCGCCCACATTTGGGACACCTGACATGACTGTCCTACCCCCAAACCCGCAATATGTCCGAAATTTTAGATGGGGGCAATGTTTGTAACTTTCCCCAAATTTCAAACAAGCGCGTCTCAAACGGAAACATTGTTCCCCCTTAGTTCCCCGCCTCCCTCTGTTTCCCCATTCATACTTCGTGGGCGCAAAAACGCCCTCTCCACCAGCCGCAAAACCCCAACCTCCTCCGTCCTCCACCCCATAGCGGCCAATCCATCGCCGCCCTCCTCCATCACGCCGGAGCCGGTACCCCGACGTCGTCTTCCAATGCAACCGCAACCGCAATGCCCTCAAGGACTTAGCAGCTGAAGCCGAGGCAGAGCTGCCTCCACGACACTGATGCTAACATGCGCCATACCAGAACCAGTCCGACCACGCTGTCCTGCGCCTCACTGCTGCGGCTCCACTGTCGCAACCGTCCACCGCACTGGAGCTGTTCCCGCTATGCCGTCGTTCGCCGCCTCGGATCTGCTTCCCCATCGCCGACAGACGGCCACCGCACCACACTCAACAACTTGGCCATGGGTTCATCCAAAGCTGCACGGTCCTCCACAACTTCTGGTTTCCCGCGAACAACAAGATCGTCGGAAAACAGAAGGAGGACACAACACTGCCAGCAGAAAGAGGTACTCCTCTTCCCTTATTCGTGCAAATCTTACGTCTCCGCTCACACCGTATTCATCCCACGAAAGAAACTAGTTGAGCGCTTCTTACTGCATCTTCTTCGTGAATGTAAATGCACAAGGTTTCCTCCCTTTTACTATTTCACCTTTGCTAGACGTCAGTAGCCCGCCTGGATTTCAATTCAGGGTCAGTCGAACCGCAATTAAAAGAAGCAGCACCCGCTTAGGCGCGCGGAGCACCTAGTCCGCCTGTTCGCCGGGGAAGCGGCGCATCGGTGTCTATCATAGGGGTGTGGGGCGCAGGAGCTGCTTGCGCCCGATGTGGAGGTCGGTGGGGCTTGAATGGATGGCCGGGGGGCGGTGCCAAGCACGGCGGTGCGGTGAGGTCGAGGGGAGGGCATAGGCAGGGGAGGAATACTGGGCCGGTGGTCGCTGGCGTTTCGAGGAAGATTGTCAACACTGACTGGTTGGAGGTAGATGAAGGCGATCTCCCCGTTCTTTGTACATCGGACAGTGCAGAAAAAATGGACTGACCTATTTGCTTTCAGTCGACTATTATTTTCATAGAATCCTGTAGTAATTGAGTGTGCCATGCATGTTGTAGAGCTATCATATGTCTCCCGTCATTTATTTCTCACCGACCTGCTATCTGCTACCTTTACACTGTACTAATTGTGCACACACTTCACCCATACTCACACTATTGTTTTTTATGCATGGGTATTTCAGACTCTGACGCAGTGTTGATGAATGCAGAAAAGAAAAGACAGAAGTCGCTCCAGTGTAATTCGAAGATAAGCACTAAGCGTTTCAACGCTCTAATGGGTGCAGTGTCAGCAGTTGGAGACAGTAAAAGTAGCTCTGTAGTTGATGATCTCAATTGCCACACACAACCATCCCAGGTGCTTGCTTTAACTTCGCGCTGTCAAATGTGGTTGCATGTTGCATATGGTGTCTAGCTTGTATTGCTTCCAATTTGGTTAAATTGCATCTGCTTACTTTACACATTATACCTTTGATAATGACATGCCTTCCTGTTTTTGATACATACTACATATGTCTATTAACCATGTTCGTACATCAAACTAATGCTCTTTTGTATCCCTCGTCAATCACTTATGATGAGACAGTCACCCGGGTGGGTTACTGTGAGACGCCCTACTCGTTTAAAGAGTGCAGTGTCATCCTCCCCACATGATTCTCAAGAAACAGCAAGGCTAAATGAAGATAGTCAACGTAGCTCTCTAGTTGATCACCGCAATTCCCCCACACCACCATCGCAGGTGCTTGCTCTTACTTGGCAGTGTGATATGTGGTTGCATGTTGCATATGGTGTCTACCTTGTAATGCTTCTAATTAGGGTAAATTGCATCTGCTTAGTTAACACATTATACCTGTGAATATGACATGCCTTCCTATTTTTGGTACATACTACGTCTTTCTATTAACCATGTTCTTACATCAAACTACTTCTCTTGTGTATCCCTCATCAATGCTCCTAATTTGTTAAATTGCATCTCCTTAGCTTACACATTATACATGTGAATATGACACGCCTTCCTGTTTTTGGTACATACTACATCTGCCTATCACACCATGTTCTTACATCAAACTACTGTTCTTGTGTATCCTGCGTCTACCGCTTATGATGAGACAGTCATGCGCGTGGGTTAATATGACACGCAATACTCTTATAAAGAATGCAACTTCATCCTCTCCACATGATTCTCAAGAAACAGCAAGCCTAAATGAAGATATTGAACATTGCTCTGTACTTAAAGACAGCACTTCCCCTACACCACCATCACAGGTGCTTGCTCCAACTTCGTAGTGTGATATGTGGTTGCATGTTGCATACCGTGTCTAGCTTGTAATGCTTCTAATTAGGGTAAATTGCATCTGCTTAGTTTACACACTATACCTGTGAATATGACATGCCTTCCTATTTTTGGTACACACTACATCTATGTGTTAACCTTGTTCTTACATGAAACTACCTCTCTTCTGTATCCTGCATCAATTACTTACGATGAGTCACCTTTATTCGTTGCATATTGCATATTATTTCTAGCCTGTTGCCATGTATTGCTTCTAATTTGGTCAAATACATTTGTTAGGGCACCCTTTTAATTTGGCAGAGTGATATTGGTTTCATCTTTCATATGGTTTCTAGCTTGCATCGATTCTAACAAGTTCAAGCACCTTGTGCTTAGTTTACACTTTATACATCATACATGTCAATATGTCACGCCGTCCTGTTTTTCATACATATTCCATCCTCCTATCATGCGGCTGCCTTACATGAAAGTAGTGTTCGTCAGTATCATGCATCAATAAGTTCTGAAGAGCAAATTTTATTCCTTTTTCTTGTGGGTTTGACTTGACAAGGCAAAATCAAGAAAGAGGAAGGAAAAGAGTAAGGAAGGCGATGATGGTGGTCCTCTGCAGCAACGTAAACGGAGCATCTGTACCGATTCTCCTTGTACTGATAGTGCATTACATGGTCCAAGTCTCCGCTCCCCTACTCCACCATCCAAGGTGCTTGCTCTAACTTGGCAGTGTGATATCTGGTTGCATGTTGCATATGGTGTCTAGCTCGTATTGCTCCTAATTAGTGTAAACTGCATCTGCTTAGCTTACACATGATACATGTGAATATGACACGCTTTCCTGTTTTTGGTACATACTATATCTGTCTATCACACCATGTTCTTACATGAAACTACTCTTCTTGTGTATCCTGCATCAGTCACTTATGATGGGACACCTTTAAGTTGGCAGTGTGATATTGGTTTGCGTCTTGAATATGATTTCTAGCATGTATTGCTTCTAGTTTGATGAACGCCACCTATGACGAGACAGTTTTAACTTGGCAGAGTGATATTGATTGCACCTTCCATATGGTGTCTTGCAGTGTTTCTAATTTGTTGAAGTGCCTTCTGCTTAGTTACCACATCATAGGTGTGAATATGTCAAGCCGTCCATTTTTTCGTACATATTCCATCCTCGTATCATGACTTTGCCTTTCATCAGAGTAGTGTTCGTCAGTATCATGCATGAATGAGTTCTGAAGAGCGAATGATATTCCTTTTTCTTGTCGGTATGACCTCACAATGCAAAATCAATAAAGCTGAAGGAAATTGGCAAGGCATTGGATGATGGTGGTCCTTCCGAGCAACTGAAACGGAGGTTCTCTACAGATTCTACTCCGCCATCCTCCCAACAAGATTCGCAAGACAACGCAAGGCTAGACAGTCAACGTAGCTGTGTAGATGATGAGCACATCTCCCCTACTCCACCATCACAGGTGCTTGCTCTAACTTGGCACTATTATATGTGGTTGCATGTTGCGTATGATGTCTAGCTTGTATTGCTTCTAACTTTGTTGAATTGCATCTGCTTACTTTACACATAATGCCTGTGAATATGACATGTGTTCCTGTTTCTACATCAGACTACTATTCTTGCATATCCCGCATCAGTCACTTATGATAAGGCACCTTTAAGTCGCCACTGTGATATTGGTTGTGTCTTGCATATGATTTCTAGCATGTACTGCTTCTAATTTGTTGAAACGCCATACAGTTTGAACTTGGCAGAGTGATATTGGTTGCATCTTTCATATGGTGTCTAGCTTGCAGTGCTTCTAATTTGTTGAAATGCCTTCTGCTTAGTTACCACATCATAGGTGTGAATATGTCACACCATCCTGTTTTTCATACATATTCCATCCTCGCATCATGTGTTTGCCTTTCATCCGAGTAGTGTTCGTCAGTATCATGCATGAATGAGTTCTGAAGAGCGAATTTTATTCCTTTTTCTTATCGGTTTGACTTCACAATGCAAAATCATTACAGCTGAAGGAAATTAGTCCGGCAGTGGATGATGGTGGTCCTTCGGAGCAACTCAAACAGGGGGTCTCTACAGATTCTACTCCGCCATCCTCCCAACAAGATTCGCAAGACAACACAAGGCTGGACAGTCAACGTAGCTGTGTAGATGATGAGCACATCTCCCCTACTCCACCATCACAGGTGCTTGCTCTAACTTGACACTATTATATGTGGTTGCATGTTGCGTATGATGTCTAGCTTGTATTGCTTCTAACTTGAATTGCATCTGCTTACTTTACACATAATGCCTGTGAATATGACACGTGTTCCTGTTTCTAGAACATACGTGTACATGATGAGCACATCTCCCCTACTCCACCATCACAGGTGCTTGCTCTTACTTGGAACTGTTATACGTGGTTGCGTTTTCCGTATGATGTCTAGTTTGTATTGCTTCTGATTATGTTGAATTGCATCTGCGTAGCTTACAACTTATACCTGCAACGATCACTTACCCATAAGACACATTTAACTTGGGACTGTGATGTAGGTTGCATCTTGCATTGTCTTCTAGCTTGTACTGCTTCTAATTTCTTGAAATGGCACTTACGACGAGACACTTTTTACCTGATAGAGTGATATTGGTTGCATGTTCATATGGTGCCTAGCTTTCATTTCTTCTAATTTTGTTGAAATGCCTTCCGCTTACTGTTTTTTCATACATATTCCATCCTCCTATCGTACGTGTGAATATGAAACGCTGTCTTTTTTTGTATATATTCCATCCTCCTATCCTGCGCTTGCCTTACATCAAAGTAGTGTTCGTCTGTATCATGCATCAACCAGTTATGCAGAGCTAATTTTATTCATCTTCTTGTGGTTTTGACTTCATAAGGCAATATCAGAAAATAGGAAGGAAAAGAGTAAGTTAGGGGATGTTGGTGGTACTCCGCACCGACGCAAACAGAGACTCTCTAGATTTGCCACTGCTACTGCTAATGAAGTTGAAGTCCCAAGTCTACATGATGAGTTCATCTCCCGTACTCCACCATCGCAGGTGCTTGCTCTAAGTTGACAGTGTGATAATTGGTTTCATGTTGCATATGTTGTCTAGCCTGTATTTCTTCTATTTTGATTAAATTGCACCTGCTGAGTTTATACGTTATACATGTGCATATGACATGGCTTTCTGTGTCTAGAATACACTGCATCTATCTATCATACCATGTTCTTACATCAAAGTACTGCTGTTGTGTATCCCGCATCAGTCACTCATGATTGGACGCTTTTAACATGGCAGTTTGATAGTGGTTGCATCTTGCATTGATTTCTACGTTGTACTGCTTCTAATTTTTCGAATTGCCACTTATGACAAGACACTTTTAACTTGGCAGAGTAATATTGGTTGCATCTTTCATATGGTGTCTAGCTTGCATTACTTCTATTTTCTTGAAAATCCTTCTGCTTAGTTTGCACATCGTAGCTGTGAATATGTCATGCCGTCCTGTTTTTCTTACATATTCCATCCTCATACGGTTGTCTTACATCAAAGTATTGCTTGTCTGTATCATGCATCAATGAGTTCTGAAGAGTGATTTTATTCTTTTGTGTTGTGGGTACAGCTTGACATGGCAAAGTCAAAAAAGAGCAAGGAAAATAATATAGTAGGGAGTGTTGTTACTCGTCGGGTGAAACGGAAAAGGCTCTGCCGTCGAGATTCTGCTGGTACTTATAGTGCAGTAGAAGGTCCAAGTCCACCGGCTAAATCTACAAACACAGTATCACCTGCTCCACCAGCTGCAGCATCCGCTTCAACTGTACCAGCATCTCAACTAGTTACTCGTTCGTTTGCTCCGGAACTGGCCAGTTCCCAAGCTGCCTTCACACCTAACACTACTTCCGAAGCACTGCTGACACAACAGGACTTGGCAAGATCAGATGAACCACATGAGCATCAACACCAAGACGGTACCTGACCGAGTCAAGTTGCAGTTGCATGCTCCTTTATATGTACTCTCACAGTTTGATGTACACTAACACTTTCCATATTCGTTGTTGAACTAGCACCACGGCGCAAGCGGAAACAGACATCAGGGATAATGCTTGACAGATTAACAAAATCTAAAGGAGGAAGAATGGAGATCCATTTTGAGGCAGGTTTAAAAAGGCCACGTGATGCTACAGAGTCAGCCAAGTTAGTATCAGAGGCAGCCGTTGCCGTTAGGTGTCATGCACGTATCCTCCCAACGTGGATCCAGTACAGGAATGAGAAAGACAATACCCAGTTTAACACCTTCCTTGACCATTTATCCGTAAGTAATGTTATTCATCGCAATTAGTAATATTGTCTTGCTCTGTCCCATACTTTCTAGCTTCCTCCTAATAAGACTCACATTCTTTTTTCAACAGATGAGGTTCAAGTTGGATCCGAAAGATGATGCAACTAAACAAGCATGCACTCATGTTTTTCAGTCTGCTCTGCGACAGTATCGGTACCACCTTAGAAAATCTCACTTTGAAGGCAAGGCTAACAATGAAATCGCCCAAACATCTCCAGTGGAATATATTACAGATGAAGACTGGACAGCCCTCGTTAAACACTGGTCTGATCCAAAGTATCAGGTAGGCTATATGTATTTGATCAGACCACATATTGAACTTGTATTTATGTATGTGCCTTACAAGTGTATCTTCTTCTAGGCTAACTGTTTGAAGAACAAAACCAACCGTTCTAAAGTGAAATTCCAACAGACAACAGGATCTCGTAGCTATATTGCACACTGCGAGGCTCTTGTAAATAGCTGCTACTTCCTTCTTTTTTTGTGCCATATTATCGTATCTATATTGACTTGTTCCAAATACAGAGGAAAGCCCGTGCGGACCAAAAAGAACCTGAACCGAATGCAGTGCAAATCTTCAAGGATTGCCACACCAGCAAGATGAAGGGCATGAGCACACCAGTTCAAGCCGCTGTTGTAAGTCCTTACTCCTCCTGCCTTGAACTGATTGGTACTGTGATGTGTTCATTTAACTACTTGGTTTGCAGCCAATGTCAGTTACTCTGTTCACTTTTATACACAGTTGTCTTAACGTATCATTTCACCTTACATGGTTTAAAAGAGATGAAGGATATTCTTTTGGTCTTGATCTGTAATCTAGTTGTTATGTTCACGTGCGCACACAATGATAAAATAGCCTGTTTGTTTTATATCTGTTTGCCCATGATATGAATGATGTCATACTATGTTCATCCTACTTTAAACCATGTCTCTTTATCCTTAGATGTCAACGAATGTGAGGAAATAGACAATACAGTAGGCATGCTACATGGACATATGTTCCGAAAGTGATTTTATTATGTAGTTGGCACTACAATACATGCTAATGTATTACAGTAGTTCACCAAAATAAGTTATGTATAAACGTTTAACCTACTTTGTTTGTTTTTGTCTCATTAGTAACTTATCTGGTACACTAATCTACAAGTTCAAACTTTCAGGAAGCTATGGAACAAATGATTGAACAGCCACAACCACCTGAAGGTGACGAGGCTACTACAGGCACAATGTCACCTCTTGCTGCAGTGCACCAGTATCTGTCCACTAACAGTGCAAAAAGCACCTTCCTGCGTAATTCTGGGTTGGTTGTCAAGGTAACCTCATCCAAATCGCCTACGGAACAAAATCTTCCTGCTAGACAAAGTGATATATCTGTGCTCCAGACACAAGTCCAATCCCTAATGGATGTTGTTTCGGAAACAAGAATAGTGGTTGAGAAATGTCGTCAAGATATGAATGTTTTTGAAACCAGACTATCAGACATTCACTTCGTTATTGAAGAGCAATGGCGGAAAAAGGTGGAGATCGTGCTGCTCCATCAGATTCTACAGCCTGAAACATTAGCACTCAGGTCAAGTGATCTGTGCTTCTATACATCTGATGGTGCTTTTATCTGGAAGGACTGTAAACTTTATGCCAACATGAATTTTGTTGTATGATTGGAATTTATTTTTTTGTGATACAACATTTATGATGCTGCCACAGGCTGCAGTAATTACGACTCTATTTTTGTATAGTGTAGGTTTATCTTAGTAATGTATTCGACGAAAGTTTCGTAGGAGCCCAACATTCCAACATTCGTCGGGCCCATTCCAATTGGGCTAAAAACGATTACGGGCCGAAATTGGCATGTAGCCCACTAAAAATATCTGGGCTTAAATCAGCATAAGCTTTCAATTTTTCTGGTAGGCCTGTGCCCATAGTGGGCCTTTAACAGGCCTAAACATAATTTGGGCCCTCAGTAAAAATAGGCCATTTACAAGTGTAAATATCTCGAGCCCATAAAAAACATGGGCCTTTAATAGACCGAAAGTGAGATTGGGCCCTGATTGTGCCAAATAACCCACTGGACTTAGCAGGCCGAAATGGTGGCCCATTTACGATGCGGATCTTTGACAGGCCGAAATTCGGACGGGCCGTAAATGCGCCGACCTAATACACGGGCCTTTAACAGGCCGGAACTTCGGTCGGGCTAGATTATCGTCATTTTTATATGGGCCGTTAATGGGCCCGATATGACGTTGGGCCACATATGGCCCATGGTTTACGTCCGGCGTTAACAGGCCGAAAATGACAACAGGCCGAAAGTGGCCCAAATCTATAGTGGGCCTCTAACAGGCCGAATGTCAGACATGGCCGAATATGACCCAAATCCTTCACGGTCGTTTATGGGCCGAAAGTTTTGATGGCCTGTAAATGGGCCCAAATGAAGCCGGACCTTTAACAGGCCGGAAATACACCGGGCCGTAATTCGGCCCAATTACTTAGCGGACTGTTAACGGGCCAGAAGTGACCATGGGCCGCATTGATGACAAGTTTAGAACAGGCTGTTGACGGGCCGATTTGACAGAGAATATTGGGCCTTTAGCTGGGTCGGCACATTATGGTCTGCAGAATCTTGTGGGCCTTTAGCTGGGCCGGCCCATTGTGGTCCGCAAAATCTTGTTGGCCTTTAGCTGGGCCGGCCCATTATGGTCCGCTAAATTTTGTGGGCCTTTAGCTGGGCCTGCCCATTATGGTCCGCTAAATCTTATGGGCCTTCGGTTGGGTTGGCCCATTTAAACTTTGTGGGCCACTTTTGGGCCGGTCCAAGTGTCAACATATCATAGGCCCATCTCGACCGCTGGATGAGTGACCCTGTGCCAACGCGGAGCTGACACGTGGATCCGTCAGCCAATGAGAATTTTACACGTGGAATATCGGCATTGGTTGTGGCTGTTAACGGGTTATCGGATCCAAAATCCGACTCGATAGCTTAACGGCGTTCCATTACAGTGGATGCCATGTGTCGGTCACACTTGAGGAAAGCACTTCTATGACGCGCGATTTATCATCATGGAAGTGGACACTTCCATGATGATAATTTTGGTAATGTCATGGAACACTTCTACGACAGCACAAGTATGACTATCTTGATTCTGTTATAAATTTGTCATGGATGTACATGCATGACAAAAAACGTGACCTACTATGACAAACACGTATCATCACGGAAGTGTATTTTTTTTGTAGTGAAAGTTGATGATTTGGCCAGGAACGTTGATAGACTCTCGCTTGATGTTGATTCTTTGAAACTTAGATCTACTCCTCCTAAGCATGATATCAATGAGTCTCTCAAAGCTATGAGAATTTCCATTGATGAGGGCAAAGAAAGAACCGCTAGATTGTGTGCTAAGAAAGATTGCTTTGTAAAGGCGTGTTATTCTAGTTTCCATGAAAATAATGATCAAGATCTTAAAGTTATTGATGTATCCCCTATTAGATCTTTGTTTTGCAATATAAATCTTAATAATGATGGAACTGGAGATGAGTCAACTTTAGTTAAAAGGCGTCCCAATGATTCGTAGTTTTTAGATCATGATGCTAAATTTTTTGGTAAAAGTGGGATTGGAGAGGTCAAGACTTTAAATAGCATTGAACCCACTATCTTGGATTTCAAGGAATTTAATTATGATAATTGTTCTTTAGAGGATTGTATTTCCTTGTTGCAATCCGTTGTGAATTCTCCTCATGCTTATAGTCAAAATAAAGCTTTTACCAAACATATTGTTGATGCCTTGATGCAATCTTATGATGAAAAACTTAATTTTGAAGTTTCTATACCTAGAAAACTTTATGATGAGTGGGAACCTACTATAAAGATTAAAATTAAAGATCATGAGTGTTATGCTTTGTGTGATTTGGGTGCTAGTGTTTCCACAATTCCGAAAACTTTATGTGATATTCTAGGATTCCATGATCTTCATGATTGCTCTTTAAATTTGCACCTTGCGGATTCCACCATTAAAAAGCCAATGGGAAGGATCAATGATGTTCTCATTGTTGCAAATAGAAATTTGGTGCCCATAGATTTTATTGTTCTGGATATAGATTGTAATCTTTCTTGTCCTATTATTCTTGGTAGACCTTTCCTTAGAACGATTGGTGTGATTATTGATATGAAGGAAGGGAATATAAGATTCCAATTTACATTAAGGAAAGGCATGGAGCACTTTCCAAGAAAGAAAGTCAAACTTCCTTATGAATCTATCATGCGAGCTACTTATGAATTGAGTGCCAAAGATGGCACTACTTAGATCTATCCTCGCTTTTATGCCTAGCTAGGGGCGTTAAATGATAGCGCTAGTTGGGAGGCAACCCAATTTTATTTGTGTTTTTTGTTTTTGTTTCTGTTTAGTAATAAATTTTGCATCTAACTTCTGTTTAGATGTGTTTTAATTAGTGTTTGTGCCAAGTAGAACCTATAGGATAACCGATGGTGGTAGCTAATTTGATTCTGCTGAAAAACAAAAACTTTGCGCGCACAAAAATAATTTTTTTAATTCACAGAAACGTGATTTTGCGTTAATTCATTTTTCTGTAGATAAATAGAAAAATTTCCCAGGACTTCCTATTTTGGTAGGATTTTTAAATCTACAGAAGTATTCGAGAGTTACAGATTGCTACAGACTGTTCTGTTTTTGACAGATTCTGTTTTTCGTGTGTTGTTTGCTTATTTTGATGCATCTATGGCTAGTATTAAGTGGTATGAACCATAGAAAAGTTGAAATACAGTAGGTTTAAAACCAATATAAATAAAGAATGAGTTCATTACAGTACATTATGTGGTGGTTTTTCTTTCTTTCACTAACGAAGCTTATGAGATTTCCTGTTGAGTTTTGTGTTGTGAAGTTTTCAAGTTTTGGGTAAAGATTTGATGGACTATGGAATAAGGAATGGCAAGAGCCTAAACTTGGGGACGCCCATGGCACCCCAAGATATTCAAGAATAGCCAAAAGCCTAAGCTTGGGGATGCCCTCGGAAGGCATCCCCTCTTTCGTCTTTGTTCATTGGTAACTTTACTTGGAGCTATATTATCATTCGCCACATGATATGTGTTTTGCTTGGAGCGTCTTGTATGATATTAGTCCTTGCTGTACACACCTTTTGGGAGAAGCCCACTTGAATTAGAAATTTATTAGAATACGCTATGTGCTTCACTTATATCTTTTGAGCTTGATAGTTTTTGCTCTTGTGCTTCACTTATATCTTTTAGAGCACGGCGGTGGCCTAATTGTGAAGAAATTGTTGATCTCTCATGCTTCACTTATATTATTTTGAGAGTCTCTTAGAACAGCATGGTTTTTGCTATGGTTATGAAATTGGTCCTAGAATGATGAGCATCCAAGTTAGGTATAATAAAAACTATCATAGGAAGTGAATTGGATGCTATGATCAATTTGATACTTGATAATTGTTTTGAGATATAGAGGTGGTAATATTAAAGTCATGCTAGTTGGGTGATTATGAATTTAAAGAATGCTTGTGCTAAAGTTTGTGATTCCCGTAGCATGCATGTATGGTGAACCACTTTGTGATGAAGTTGGAGCACAATTTTATTTATTGATTGTCTTCCTTATGAATGGCGGTCGGGGATGAGCGATGGTATTTTCCTACCAATCTATCCCCCTAGGAGCATGCGCGTAGTACTTTGTTTTTGATGACTTGTAGATTTTTGCAATAAGTTCATGAGTTCTTTATGACTAATGTTGAGTCCATGGATTATACGCACTCTCACCGTTCCACCATTGCTAGCCTCTCTTGTGTCGTGCAACTTTCGCCGGTACCATACACCCACCATATACCTTCCTCAAAACAGCAAGCATACCTACCTATTATGGCATTTCCATAGCCATTCCGAGATATATTGCCATACAACTTTCCACCATTCCATTTATATGACACACATCATTATTGTCATATTGCTCTTTGCATGATCATGTAGTTGACATCGTATTTGTGGCAAGTCCACCTTCATAATTTTCATATGTGTCACTCTTGATTCATTGCATATCCCCGTACACTACCGGAGGCATTCATATAGAGTCATATCTTATTCTAAGTATTGAGTTGTAATCTTTAGTTGTAAGTAAATAAAAGTGTGATGATCTTCATTATTAGAGCATTGTCCCAGTGAGGAAAGGATGATGGAGACTATGATCCCCCACAAGTCGGGATGAGACTTCGGACTTCAAAAAAATAGAAAGGGCAAAAAAAGGAGAAAGGCCAAATAAAATAAATGAGAGAAAAAGAGAGAAGGTACAATGCTACTATCCTTTTTACCACACTTGTGCTTCAAGGTAGCACCATGATCTTCATGATAGAGAGTCTCCTATGCTGTCACTTTCATTTACTAGTGGGAATTTTCATTATAGGACTTGGCTTGTATATTCCAATGATGGGCTTCCTCAAAATGCCCTAGGTCTTCGTGAGCAAGCGAGTTGGATGCACACCCTCTTAGTTTCTTTTGTTGAGCTTTCATACATTTATAGCTCTAGTGCATCCATTGCATGGCAATCCCTACTCACTCACATTGATATCTATTAATGGGCATCTCCATAGCCCGTTGATACGCCTAGTTGATGTGAGACTATCTTCCTCCTTTTTGTCTTCTCCACAACCACCATTCTATTCCACATACAGTGCTATGTCCATGGCTCACGCTCATGTATTGCGTGAAAGTTGAAAAAGTTTGAGATTACTAAAGTATGAAACAATTGCTTCGCTTGTCATCGGAATTGTGCATGATTAAATACTTTGTGTGATGAAGATAGAGCAACAGCCAGACTATATGATTTTGTAGGGATAACTTTCTTTGGCCATGTTATTTTGAGAAGACATGATTGCTTGATTAAGTATGCTTGAAGTATTATTATTTCTTGTGTCAATATGAATTTTTATTTTGAATCATTTGGAACTAAACATTCATGCCACAATAAAGAAAATTACATTGAGAATTATGCTAGGTAGCATTCTACATCAAAAATTCTGTTTTTGTCATTTACCTACTCGACG
Organism: Triticum aestivum; assembly: GCF_018294505.1. NCBI lineage: Eukaryota > Viridiplantae > Streptophyta > Magnoliopsida > Poales > Poaceae > Triticum > Triticum aestivum. The sequence continues at coordinate 490,892,174 of NC_057801.1, read as the reverse complement.
ACGAGCAGGAATTAAGCTTGGGGATGTTTGATACGTCTCCAACGTATCTATAATTTTTTATTGTTCCATGCTATTATATTACCCGTTTTGGATGTTTATGGGCTTTACTTTACACTTTTATATCATTTTTGGGACTAACCTACTAACCGGAGGCCCAGCCCGTATTGCTGTTTTTTTGCCTATTTCAGTATTTCGAAGAAAAGGAATATCAAACGGAGTCCAAACGGAATGAAACCTTCGGGGGCGTGAGTTTTGGAACGAACGTGATCCAGAGGACTTGGAGTGGAAGTCAAGCAATAGCCGAGGCGGCCACGAGGGTGGAGGGCGCGCCCCCCCTCCTGGGCGCGCCCCCTTTCTCGTGGGCCCCTCGGGCGTCCACCGACCTACTACTTCCTCCTATATATATACCTACGTACCCCGAGAACATCAGAACAGACCATGAAAACCTAATTCCACCGCCGCAACCTTCTGTATCCGCGAGATCCCATCGGAGGGGGAATCGATCACCGGAGGGCCTCTACATCATCTCCAAGGCCTCTTTGATGAGTTGTGAGTAGTTTACCACAGACCTTCGGGTCCATAGTTATTAGCTAGATGGCTTCTTCTCTCTTTTTGGATCTCAATACCATGTTCTCCTCGATCTTCTCGGAGATCTATTCGATGTAACTCTTTTTGTGGTGTGTTTCTCAAGATCCGATAAATTGTGGGTTTATGATCAAGTTTATCTATGAGAAATATTTGAATCTCCTCTAAATTCTTTTATGTGTGATTAAGTTATCTTTGCAAGTCTTTTCGAATTATCAGTTTGGTTTGGCCTACTAGATTGATCTTTCTTGCAATGGGAGAAGTGCTTAGCTTTGGGTTCAATCTTGCGGTGTCCTTTCCTAGTGACAGCAGGGGCAGCAAGGCACGCATTGTATTATTGCCATCAAGGATAAAAAGATGGGGTTTGTATCATATTGCATGAGTTTATCCCTCTACATCATGTAATTTTTCTTAATGCGTTACTCTGTTCTTTATGAACTTAATACTCTAGATGCATGCTGGATAGCGGTCGATGCGTGGAGTACTAGTAGTAGATGCATGCAGGAGTCGGTCTACTTGTCACGGACGTGATGCCTATATACATGATCTGAAGGAAATATGCCCTAGAGGCAATAATAAAGTTATTATTTATTTACTTATTTCATGATAAATGTTTATTATTCATGCTAGAATTATATTAACTAGAAACATAATACATGTGTTAATACATAGACAAACATAGTGTCACTCGTATGCCTCTACTTGACTAGCTCGTTAATCAAAGATGGTTAAGTTTCCTAACCATAGACATGAGTTGTCATTTGATTAACGGGATCACATCGTTAGGAGAATGATGTGATTGACTTGACCCATTCCGTTAGCTTAGCACTTGATCATTTAGTATGTTGCTATTGCTTTCTTCATGACTTATACATGTTCCTATAACTATGAGATTATGCTGAAGGAAATATGCCCTAGAGGCAATAATAAAGTTATTATTTATTTCCTTATAATCATGATAAATGTTTATTATTCATGCTAGAATTGTATTTACCGGAAACATAATACATGTGTGAATACATAGACAAACATAGTGTCACTAGTATGCCTCTACTTGACTAGCTCCTTAATCAAAGATGGTTATGTTTCCTAACCATGAACAAAGAGTTGTTATTTGATTAACGAGGTCACATCATTAGTAGAATGATCTGATTGACATGACCCATTCCATTAGCTTAGCACCCGATCGTTTAGTATGTTGCTATTGCTTTCTTCATGACTTATACATGTTCCTATGACTATGAGATTATGCAACTCCCGTTTACCGGAGGAACACTTTGGGTACTACCAAACGTCACAACGTAACTGGGTGATTATAAAGGAGTACTACAGGTGTCTCCAATGGTCGATGTAGGGTTGGCGTATTTCGAGATTAGGATTTGTCACTCCGATTGTCGGAGAGGTATCTCTGGGCCCTCTCGGTAATACACATCACATAAGCCTTGCAAGCATTACAACTAATATGTTAGTTGTGAGATGATGTATTACGGAACGAGTAAAGAGACTTGCCAGTAACGAGATTGAACTAGGTATTGGATACCGACGATCGAATCTCGGGCAAGTAACATACCGATGACAAAGGGAACAACGTATGTTGTTATGCGGTCTGACCGATAAAAATCTTCGTAGAATATGTAGGAGCCAATATGGGCATCCAGGTCCCGCTATTGGTTATTGACCGGAGACGTGTCTCGGTCATGTCTACATTGTTCTCGAACCCGTAGGGTCCGCATGCTTAAGGTTACGATGACAGTTATATTATGAGTTTATGCATTTTGATGTACCGAAGGTTGTTTGGAGTCCCGGATGTGATCACGGACATGACGAGGAGTCTCGAAATGGTCGAGACGTAAAGATTGATATATTGGATGACTATATTCGGACACCGGAAGGGTTCCGGAAGAGTATCGGATAAAACCGGAGCACCGGGGGGTTACCGGAACCCCCCGGGGGGTTAATGGGCCTTATGGGCCTAAAGTGGAGAAGAGGAAGGGGCTGCCACAGCAGGCCGCGCGCCCCCTCTCCCCCTAGTCCGAATTGGACAAGGAGGGAGGGGCGGCGCCCCCCCTTTCCTTCTCTCCCTCCACCTCTCCTAGTTGGACAAGGAACGGGAGGGGAGTCCTACTCCCGGTAGGAGTAGGACTCCTCCTGCGCGCCTCCTCTAGGGCCGGCTGCAACCCCCCCCCCTTGGATCCTTTATATACGGAGGCAAGGGGACACCCAAGACACACAAGTTGATCCACGTGATCTGTTCCTTAGCCGTGTGCGGTGCCCCCTGCCACCATATTCCTCGATAATACTGTAGCAGAGTTTAGGCGAAGCCCTGCTGCTGTAGTTCATCAAGATCGTCACCACGCCGTCGTGCTGACGGAACTCTTCCCCGACACTTTGCTGGATCAGAGTCCGGGGATCATCATCGAGCTGAACGTGTGCTCGAACTCGGAGGTGCCGTAGTTTCGGTGCTTGATCGGTTGGATCGTGAAGACGAACGACTACTTCCTCTACGTCGTGTCATCGCTTCCGCAGTCGGTCTGCGTAGGGTACGTAGACAATACTCTCCCCCTCGTTGCTATGCATCACATGATCTTGCGTGTGCGTAGGAAAATTTTTGAAATTACTACGAAACCCAAGAGTGGCATCCGAGCCTAGGTTATTGATGTTGATGTTATATGCACGAGTAGAACACAAGTAAGTTGTGGACGATACAAGTCATACTGCCTACCAGCATGTCATACTTTGGTTTGGCGGTATTGTTGGACGAGACGACCCGGACCAACCTTACGCGTACGCTTACGCGAGACCGGTTCCCTCGACGTGCTTTGCACAGAGATGGCTTGCGGGCGACTGCCTCTCCAACTTTAGTTGAACCAAGTATGGCTACGCCCGGTCCTTGCGAAGGTTAAAACGGAGTCTATTTGACAAACTATCGTTGTGGTTTTGATGCGTAGGTGAGATTGGTTCTTACTTAAGCCCGTAGCAGCCACATAAAAACATGAAACAACAAAGTAGAGGACGTCTAACTTGTTTTTGCAGGGCATGTTGTGATGTGATATGGTCAAGGCATGATGCTGAATTTTATTGTATGAGATGATCATGTTTTGTAACCAAGTTATCGGCAACTGGCAGGAGCGATATGGTTGTCGCTTTATTGTATGCAATGCAATCGTGATGTAATGCTTTACTTTATTACTAAACGGTAGTGATAGTCGTGGAAGCATGAGATTGGCGAGACGACAACGATGCTACGATGGAGATCAAGGTGTCGCGCCGGTGACGATGGTGATCATGACGGTGCTTCGGAGATGGAGATCACAAGCACAAGATGATGATGGCCATATCATATCACTTATATTGATTGCATGTGATGTTTATCTTGTTATGCATCTTATCTTGCTTTGATTGACGGTAGCATTATAAGATGATCTCTCACTAAATTATCAAGAAGTGTTCTCCCTGAGTATGCACCGTTGCCAAAGTTTGTCGTGCCCAGACACCACGTGATGATCGGGTGTGATAAGCTCTACGTCCATCTACAACGGGTGCAAGCCAGTATTTGCACACGCAGAATACTCAGGTTTAAACTTGACGAGCCTAGCATATGCAGATATGGCCTCGGAACACGGAGACCGAAAGGTCGAGCGTGAATCATATAGTAGATATGATCAACATAACGATGTTCACCATTGAAAACTACTCCATCTCACGTGATGATCGGTTATGGTTTAGTTGATTTGGATCACGTGATCACTTAGAGGATTAGAGGGATGTCTATCTAAGTGGGAGTTCTTTAGTAATATGATTAATTGAACTTAAAATTTATCATGAACTTAGTCCCTGATAGTATCTTGCTTGTTTATGTTGATTGTAGATAGATGGCTCGTGTTGTTGTTCCGTTAAATTTTAATGCGTTCCTTGAGAAAGCAAAGTTGAAAGATGATGGTAGCAATTACACGGACTGGGTCCGTAACTTGAGGAGTATCCTCATTGCTGCACAGAAGAATTACGTCCTGGAAGCACCGCTGGGTGCCAGGCCTGCTGCTGGAGCAACGCCAGATGTTATGAACGTCTGGCAGAGCAAAGCTGATGACTACTCAATAGTTCAGTGTGCCATGCTTTACGGCTTAGAATCGGGACTTCAACGATGTTTTGAACGTCATGGAGCATATGAGATGTTCCAGGAGTTGAAGTTAATATTTCAAGCAAATGCCCAGATTGAGAGATATGAAGTCTCCAATAAGTTCTATAGCTGCAAGATGGAGGAGAACAGTTCTGTCAGTGAGCATATACTCAAAATGTCTGGGTATAATAATCACTTGATTCAATTGGGAGTTAATCTTCCGGATGATTGCGTCATCGACAGAATTCTCCAATCACTGCCACCAAGCTACAAGAGCTTCGTGATGAACTATAATATGCAAGGGATGAACAAGACTATTCCCGAGCACTTCGCAATGCTGAAAGCTGCAGAGGTAGAAATCAAAAAGGAGCATCAAGTGTTGATGGTTAACAAAACCACTAGTTTCAAGAAAAAGGGCAAAGGAAAGAAGAAAGGGAACTCCAAGAAGAACAGCAAGCCAGTTGCTGCTCAAGATAAGAAACCCAAGTCTGGACCTAAGCCTGAAACTGAGTGCTTCTACTGCAAGCAAACTGGTCACTGGAAGCGGAACTGCCCCAAGTATTTGGCGGATAAGAAGGATGGCAAGGTGAACAAAGGTATATATGGTATACATGTTATTGATGTGTACCTTACTAGAGCTCGCAGTAGCACCTGGGTATTTGATACTGGTTCTGTTGCTAATATTTGCAACTCGAAACAGGGACTACAGAATAAGCGGGCACTGGCAAAGGACGAGGTGACGATGCGCGTGGGAAACGGTTCCAAAGTCGATGTGATCACGGTCGGCATGCTACCTCTACATCTACCTTCGGGATAAATATTAGACCTAAATAATTGTTATTTGGTGCCAGCGTTGAGCATGAACATTATATCTGGATCTTGTTTAATGCGAGACGGTTATTCATTTAAATCAGAGAATAATGGTTGTTCTATTTATATGAGTAATATCTTTTATGGTCATGCACCCTTGAAGAGTGGTCTATTCTTATTGAATCTCGATAGTAGTTATACACATATTCATAATGTTGAAACCAAAAGATGCAGAGTTGATAATGAAAGTGCAACTTATTTGTGGCACTGTCGTTTAGGTCATATCGGTGTAAAACGCATGAAGAAACTCCATACTAATGGACTTTTGGAACCACTTGATTATGAATCACTTGGTACTTGCGAACCATGCCTCATGGGCAAGATGACTAAAACACCGTTCTCCGGTACTATGGAGAGAGCAACAGATTTGTTGGAAATCATACATACCGATGTATGTGGTCCGATGAATATTGAGGCTCGTGGCGGATATCGTTATTTTCTCACCTTCACAGATGATTTGAGCAGATATGGATATATCTACTTAATGAAGCATAAGTCTGAAACATTTGAAAAGTTCAAAGAATTTCAGAGTGAAGTTGAAAATCATCGTAACAAGAAAATAAAGTTTCTATGATCTGATCGTGGAGGAGAATATTTGAGTTACGAGTTTGGTGTACATTTGAAAAACTGTGGAATAGTTTCACAACTCACGCCACCCGGAACACCACAGCGCAATGGTGTGTCCGAACGTCGTAATCGTACTTTACTAGATATGGTGCGATCTATGATGTCTCTTACAAATTTACCGCTATCATTTTGGGGTTATGCTTTAGATACGGCCGCATTCACGTTAAATAGGGCACCATCAAAATCCGTTGAGACGACGCCTTATGAACTATGGTTTGGCAAGAAACCAAAGTTATCGTTTCTTAAAGTTTGGGGCTGCGATGCTTATGTGAAAAAGCTTCAACCTGATAAGCTCGAACCCAAATAGGAGAAATGTGTCTTCATAGGATACCCAAAGGAAACTGTTGGGTACACCTTCTATCACAGATCCGAAGGCAAGACATTCGTTGCTAAGAATGGATCATTTCTAGAGAAGGAGTTTCTCTCGAAAGAAGTGAGTGGGAGGAAAGTAGAACTTGACGAGGTAACTATACTTGCTCCCTTACTGGAAAGTAGTTCATCACAGAAAACTGTTTCAGTGACACCTACACCGGTTAGTGAGGAAGCCAATGATAATGATCATGAAACTTCAGATCAAGATACTACTGAACCTCGTAGATCAACCAGAGTAAGATCCGCGCCAGAGTGGTACAGTAATCCTGTTCTGGAAGTCATGCTACTAGATCATGATGAACCTACGAACTATGAAGAAGCGATGGTGAGCCCAGATTCCGCAAAGTGGCTTGAAGCCATGAAATCTGAGATGGGATCCATGTATGAGAACAAAGTATGGACTTTGGTTGACTTGCCCGATGATCGGCAAGCAATTGAGAATAAATGGATCTTTAAGAAGAAGACTGACGCTGATGGTAATGTTACTGTCTACAAAGCTCGACTTGTCGCAAAAGGTTTTCGGCAAGTTCAAGGGATTGACTACGATGAGACCTTCTCACCCGTAGCGATGCTTAAGTCCGTCCGAATCATGTTAGCAATTGCCGCATTTTATGATTACGAAATTTGGCAAATGGATGTCAAAACTGCATTCCTGAATGGATTTCTGGAAGAAGAGTTGTATATGATGCAACCGGAAGGTTTTGTCGATCCAAAGGGAGCTAACAAAGTGTGCAAGCTCCAGCGATCCATTTATGGACTGGTGCAAGCCTCTCGGAGTTGGAATAAACGTTTTGATAGTGTGATCAAAGCATTTGGTTTTATACAGACTTTCGGAGAAGCCTGTATTTACAAGAAAGTGAGTGGGAGCTCTGTAGCATTTCTGATATTATATGTGGATGACATATTACTGATTGGAAATGATATAGAATTTCTGGATAGCATAAAGGGATACTTGAATAAAAGTTTTTCAATGAAAGACCTCGGTGAAGCTGCTTACATATTAGGCATTAAGATCTATAGAGATAGATCAAAACGCTTAATTGGACTTTCACAAAGCACATACCTTGAAATTTTTTTGAAGAAGTTCAAAATGGATCAAGCAAAGAAAGGGTTCTTGCCTGTGTTACAAGGTGTGAAATTGAGTAAGACTCAATGCCCGACCACTGAAGAAGATAGAGAGAATATGAAAGATGTTCCCTATGCATCAGCCATAGGATCTATCATGTATGCAATGCTGTGTACCAGACCTGATGTATGCCTTGCTATAAGTTTAGCAGGGAGGTACCAAAGTAATCCAGGAGTGGATCACTGGACAGCAGTCAAGAACATCCTAAAATACCTGAAAAGGACTAAGGATATGTTTCTCGTATATGGAGGTGACAAAGAGCTCATCGTAAAAGGTTACGTTGATGCAAGCTTTGACACTGATCCGGACGATTCTAAATCGCAAACTGGATACGTGTTTACATTAAACGGTGGAGCTGTCAGTTGGTGCAGTTCTAAACAAAGCGTCGTAGCGGGATCTACATGTGAAGCGGAATACATAGCTGCTTCGGAAGCAGCAAATGAAGGAGTCTGGATGAAGGAGTTCATATCCGATCTAGGTGTCATACCTAGCGCATCGGGTCCAATGAAAATCTTTTGTGATAATACTGGTGCAATTGCCTTAGCAAAGGAATCCAGATTTCACAAAAGGACCAAACACATCAAGAGACGCTTCAACTCCATCCGGGATCTAGTCCAGGTGGGAGACATAGAGATTTGCAAGATACATACGGATCTGAATGTTGCAGACCCGTTGACTAAGCCTCTTCCACGAGCAAAACATGATCAGCACCAAGGCTCCATGGGTGTTAGAATCATTACAGTGTAATCTAGATTATTGACTCTAGTGCAAGTGGGAGACTGAAGGAAATATGCCCTAGAGGCAATAATAAAGTTATTATTTATGTCCTTATAATCATGATAAATGTTTATTATTCATGCTAGAATTGTATTTACCGGAAACATAATACATGTGTGAATACATAGACAAACATAGTGTCACTAGTATGCCTCTACTTGACTAGCTCGTTAATCAAAGATGGTTATGTTTCCTAACCATGAACAAAGAGTTGTTATTTGATTAACGAGGTCACATCATTAGTAGAATGATCTGATTGACATGACCCATTCCATTAGCTTAGCACCCGATCGTTTAGTATGTTGCTATTGCTTTCTTCATGACTTATACATGTTCCTATGACTATGAGATTATGCAACTCCCGTTTACCGGAGGAACACTTTGGGTACTACCAAACGTCACAACGTAACTGGGTGATTATAAAGGAGTACTACAGGTGTCTCCAATGGTCGATGTTGGGTTGGCGTATTTCGAGATTAGGATTTGTCACTCCGATTGTCGGAGAGGTATCTCTGGGCCCTCTCGGTAATACACATCACATAAGCCTTGCAAGCATTACAACTAATATGTTAGTTGTGAGATGATGTATTACGGAACGAGTAAAGAGACTTGCCGGTAACGAGATTGAACTAGGTATTGGATACCGACGATCGAATCTCGGGCAAGTAACATACCGATGACAAAGGGAACAACGTATGTTGTTATGCGGTCTGACCGATAAAAATCTTCGTAGAATATGTAGGAGCCAATATGGGCATCCAGGTCCCGCTATTGGTTATTGACCGGAGACATGTCTCGGTCATGTCTACATTGTTCTCGAACCCGTAGGGTCCGCACGCTTAAGGTTACGATGACAGTTATATTATGAGTTTATGCATTTTGATGTACCGAAGGTAGTTCGGAGTCCCGGATGAGATCGGGGACATGACGAGGAGTCTCGAAATGGTCGAGACGTAAAGATCGATATATTGGATGACTATATTCGGACTTCAGAAAGGTTCCGAGTGATTCGGGTATTTTTCGGAGTACCGGAGAGTTACGGGAATTCGCCGGGGAGTATATGGGCCTTATTGGGCCATACGGGAATAGAGGAGACAGGCCAAAAGGAAGGAGGCGCGCGCCCCCCCTCTAGTCCGAATTGGACAAGGGGTGCAGCCCCCTTTTCCTTCTCCCTCTCCCCCTCTTTCCTTCTCTCCTACTCCAGAAAGGAAAGGGGGATCCTACTAGGACTTGGGAGCCCTAGTAGGACTCCCCACACTTGGCGCGCCCTCCTCTAGGGCCGGCCTCTCCCTCCCTCCTTTATATACGGGGGCAGGGGGGCACCTCTAGACACAACAATTGATCCCTTGGATCTCTTAGCCGTGTGCGGTGCCCCCCTCCATCATAATCCACCTCGATAATATCATAGCGGTGCTTAGGCGAAGCCCTGCATCGGTAGAACATCATCATCGTCACCACACCGTCGTGCTGACGGAACTCTCCCTCAAAGCTTGGCTGGATCGGAGTTCAAGGGACGTCATCGAGTTGAACATGTGCAGAACTCGGAGCTGTCGTGCGTTCGGTACTTGATCGGTCGGATCGTGAAGACGTACGACTACATCAACTGCATTGTGCTAACGCTTCCGCTTTCGGTCTACGAGGGTACGTGGATACACTCTCCCCTCTCGTTGCTATGCATCACCATGATCCTGCTGTTGGGGAACGTTGCAGAAAATTAAAATTTTTCCTACGGTTTCACCAAGATCCATCTATGAGTTCATCTAAGCAACGAGTCAAGGGAGAGAGTTTGCATCTACATACCACTTGTAGATCGCGTGCGGAAGCTTGCAAGGTGATGATGTAGTCGTACTCGACGTGATTCGAATCACCGATGACCAAGTGCTGAACGGACAGCACCTCCGCGTTCAACACACGTACGGGACGGGAGACGTCTCCTCCTTCTTGATCCAGCAAGGGGAAGGAGAGGTTGAGGAAGACAGCTCCACCGGCAGCACGACGGCGTGGTGATGGTGGAGAGGCAGTACTCCGACAGGGCTTCGCCGAGCACACAACGGAGGAGGAGAGGTGTTGGGGTGGGGAGGGCTGCGCCTTGGAGGATGGTGCGGCTGCCCTCCCCTCACCCCTATATTTATAGGGGGAAGGGATAAGGGGGCCGGCCCCCTAGAACCCATCTAGGGGGGTGCGGCGGCCAAGGGGAGAGGGGGAGAGGGTGGCTTGCCCCCCAAGTCAAGGGGGGCGCCCCCTCTAGGGTTCCCCCTCAACCCTAGGCGCATGGGCCCAAGGGAGGGGGGTGCGGCCAGCCCACCAGGGGCTGGCTCCCTGCCCCACGCAGCCCATGTGGCCCCCCGGGAGGGGTGGCCCTTCCCGGTGGACCCCCGGAACCCTTCCGGTGGCCCCGGTACAATACCGGTATGACCCCGAAACTTCCCGGTGTCCGTTTGACAACTTCCCATATATAAATCTTTACCTCCTGACCCTTCCGGATCTCCTCGTGACGTCCAGGATCCCATCCGGGACTCCGAAGAACATTCGGTAGTCACATACTAGTCTTCCTAATAACCCTAGCGTCACCAAACCTTAAGTGTGTAGACCCTACGGGTTTGGGAGACATGCAGACATGACCGAGACGCTCTCAGGCCAATAACCAACAGCGGGATCTGGATACCCATGATGGCTCCCACATGCTCCTCGATGTTGTCATCGGATGAACCACTATGTCGAGGATTCGATCAAACCCTGTATACAATTCCCTTTGTCAATCGGTACGTTACTTGCCCGAGACTCGATCGTCGGTATCCCAATACCTTGTTCAGTCTCGTTACCGGCAAGTCACTTTACTCGTACCGCAATGCATGATCCCGTGTCCAACACCTTGGTCACATTGAGCTCATAATGATGATGCATTACCGAGTGGGCCCAGTGATACCTCTCCGTCATACGGAGTGACAAATCCCAGTCTCGATCCGTGTCAACCCAACAGCTACTTTCGGAGATACCTGTAATGCACCTTTATAGTCACCCAGTTACGTTGTGACATTTGATACACCCAAGGCATTCTTACGGTATCCGGGAGTTACACGATCTCATGGTCTAAGGAAGAGATACTTGACATTGGCAAAGCTCTAGCAAAACGAACTACACGATCTTTTATGCTATGCTTAGGATTGGGTCTTGTCCATCACATCATTCTCCTAATGATGTGATCCCGTTATCAACGACATCCAATGTCCATATCAGGAAACCATGACTATCTGTTGATCACAATGAGCTGGTCAACTAGAGGCTCACCAGGGACATATTGTGGTCTAAGTACTCACACGTGTATTACGATTTCCGGATAATACAGTTATAGCATGAATAAAAGACATTTATCATGAACATTGAAATATAATAATACTTTTATTATTGCCTCTAGGGCATATTTCCAACACCTGCGTGTGCGTAGGATTTTTTTTGAAATTACTACATTCCCCAACAGTGGCATCCGAGCCAGGTTTTATGCATAGATGTTATATGCATGAATAGAAAAAAAGTGAGTTGTGGGCGATACAAGTCATACTGCTTACCAGCATGCCATACTTTGGTTTGGCGGTATTGTTGGATGAAGCGGCCCGGACCGACATTACGCGTACGCTTACGCGAGACTGGTTTTACCGCCATGCCTTGCACACAGGTGACTAGCGGGTGTCAGTTTCTCCAACTTTAGTTGAACCGAGTGTGGCTACGCCCGGTCCTTGAGAAGGTTAAAACAGCACTTACTTGACGAACTATCGTTGTGGTTTTGATGCGTAGGTAAGAACGGTTCTTGCTCAGCATGTAGCAGCCACGTAAAACTTGCAACAACAAAGTAGAGGACGTCTAAATTGTTTTTGCAGGGCGTGTTGTGATGTGGTATGGTCAAGGCATGATGCTATATTTTATTGTATGAGATGATCATGTTTTGTAACCGAGTTATGCAACTGGCAGGAGCATATGGTTGTCGCTTTATTGTATGCAATGCAATCGCCCTGTAATTGCTTTACTTTATCACTAAGCGGTAGCGATAGTCGTAGAAGCAATAGTTGGCGAGACGACAAACGATGCTACGATGGAGATCAAGGTGTCGCACCGGTGACGATGGTGATCATGATGGTGCTTCGGAGATGGAGATCACAAGCACAAGATGATGATGGCCATATCATATCACTTATATTGATTGCATGTGATGTTTATCTGTTATGCATCTTATCTTGCTTTGATTGACGGTAGCATTATAAGATGATCTCTCACTAAATTTCAAGTAAAAGTGTTCTCCATGAGTATGCACCGTTGCCAAAGTTCGTCGTGCCCAGACACCACGTGATGATCGGGTGTGATAAGCTCTACGTCCATCGACAATGGGTGCAAGCCAGTTCTACACACGCAGAATACTCAGGTTAAACTTGACGAGCCTAGCATATGCAGATATGGCCTCGGAACACTGAGATCGAAAGGTCGAGCGTAAATCATATAGTAGATACGATCAACATAGTGATGTTCACCATTGAAAACTACTCCATCTCACGTGATGATCGGACATGGTTTAGTTGATTTGGATCACGTGATCACTTAGATGATTAGAGGGATGTCTATCTAAGTGGGAGTTCTTAAGTAATATGATTAATTGAACTTTAATTTATCATGAACTTAGTCCTGATAGTATTTTGCAAATTATGTTGTAGATCAATAGCTCGCGTTGTTGCTTCCATATGTTTTATATGTGTTCCTAGAGAAAACTAAGTTGAAAGATGATAGTAGCAATGATGCGGACTAGGTCCGTGATATGAGGTTTATCCTCATTGCTGCACAGAAGAATTATGTCCTTGATGCACCGCTAGGTGACAGACCTATTGCAGGAGCAGATGCAGACATTATGAATGTTTGGCTAGCTCAATATGATGACTACTTGATAGTTTAGTGCACCATGCTTAACGGCTTAGAATCGGGGCTTCAAAGACGTTTTGAACGTCATGGACCATATGAGATGTTCCAGGAGTTGAAGTTAATATTTCAAGCAAATACTCAAGTTGAGAGATATGAAGTCTCCAACAAGTTCTATAGCTAAAAGATGGAGGAGAATTGCTCAACTAGTGAGCATGTGCTCAGATTGTCTAGGTACTACAATCACTTGATTCAAGTGGGAGTTAATCTTCCAGATAAGATAGTGATTGATGGAGTTCTCTAGTCACCATCACCAAGTTACTGGAACTTCGTGATGAACTATAGTATGCAAGGGATGACGAAAACGTTTCCCGAGCTTTTCATGATGATGAAATCGATGAAGGTAGAAATCAAGAAAGAGCATTAAGTGTTGATGATTAACAAGACCACTAGTTTCTAGAAAAGGGCAAAGGGAAAGAAAGAGAACTTCATGTAGAATGACAAGCAAGTTGTCACTCCCGCGAAGAAGCCCAAAGCTGGACCAAAGCCTGAAACTGAGTACTTCTACTGCAAACGAAATGGTCATTGGAAGCGGAAATGTCCTGAATATTTGGTGGATAAGAAGGATGGCAAAGTGAACAAAGGGTATATTTGATATACAGGTTATTGATGTGTACCTTACTAGTGTTTATAGTAGCCCCTGGGTATTTGATACTTGTTCAGTTCCTAAAAAATTAGTAACTCGAACCATGAGTTACAGAATAAATAGAGAATAGTTGAGGGTGAAGTGACGATGTATGTTGGAAGTGGTTCCAAGATTGATATGATCATCATCGTACACTCCGTATACTTTCGGGATTAGTGTTAAACCTAAATAAATGTTATTTTGCGTTTGCGTTGAGCATTAATATGATTTGATCATGTTTATTGCAATATAGTTATTCATTTAAAGTCACAGAATAATTGTTGTTCTGTTTACATGAATAAAACCTTCGATGGTCATACACCCAATGAAAATAGTTTGTTGGATCTCGATCGTAGTGATAAACATATTCATAATATTGATGCCAAAAGATGCAAAGTTGGTATGATAGTGCAAATTATTTGTGGCACTACCATTTGGGTCATATCGGTGTAAAGCGCATGAAGAAACTCCATAACGATGGACTTTTGGAATCACTTGGTTATGAATTATTTGATGCTTGCGAACCGTGCCTTTTTGGCAAGATGACTAAAACACCGTTCTCCGGAACAATGGAACGAGCTACTGACTTGTTGGAAATAATACATACCGATGTATGCACTCCAATGTGTGTTGATGCTCGTGGCGGGTATCATTATTTTCTGACCTTCACAGATGATTTGAGCAGATATGAGTATATCTACTTAAAGAAGCACAAGTCTGAAACATTTGAAAAGTTCAAAGAATTTCAGAGTGAAGTGGAGAATCATCGTAACAAGAAAATAAAGTTTCTACGATCTGATCGTGGAGGAGAATATTTGAGTTATGAGTTTGGACTTCATTTAAAACAATGTGGAATAGTTTCACAACACACGCCACCTGGAACACCACATCATTATGGTGTGTCTGAACGTCGTAACTGCACTTTATTGGATATGGTGCGATCTATGATGTATCTTACCGATTTACCACTATGGTTTTGGGGTTATGCATTAGAGACAGTTGCATTTACTTTAAATAGGGCACCATCAAAATCCGTTGAGACGATGCCTTATGAACTTTGGTTTGGCAAGAAACCAGAGTTTTCGTTTCTAAAAGTTTGGGGTTGTGATGCTTATGTGAAAAGTTTCAACCTGATAAGCTTGAACCCAAATCGGAGAAATGCATCTTCATAGAATACCCAAAGGAAACTGTTGGGTACACCTTCTATCACAGATCCGAAGGCAAGATATTAGTTGCTAAGATGGATCCTTTCTAGAGAAGGAGTTTCTCTCGAAAGAAGTGAGTGGGAGGAAAGTAGAGCTTGATAAGGTAATTGTACCTTCTCCCGAATTGGAAAGTAGTTCATCACAGAAATTAGTTCCAGTGATTCCTACACCAATTAGTGAGGAAGCTAATGATGATGATCATGAAACTTCAGATCAAGTTACTACAGAACCTCGTAGGTCATCCAGAGTACGGTCCGCACCAGAGTGGTACGGTAATCCTGTTCTGGAAGTCATGTTACTAGACCATGATAAACCTACGAACTATGAGGAAGCGATGATGAGCCCAGATTCCGCAAAATGGCTGGAGGCCATGAAATCTGAGATAGGATCCATGTATGAGAACAAAGTGTGGACTTTGGTGGACTTGCCCGATGATCGGCAGGCCATAGAAAATAAATGGATCTTCAAGAGGATAACGGACTTTGATGGTAGTGTTACTATCTACAAAGCTCGACTTGTCGCAAAAAGGTTTTCGACAAGTTCAAGGTGTTGACTACAATGAGATTTTCTCAACTGTAGCAATGCTTAAGTCTGTCCGAATCATGTTAGCAATTACCACATTTATGAAATCTGGCAAATGGATGTCAAAACTGCATTCCTTAATGGTTTTCTTAAAGAAGAGTTGTATATGATGCAACAAGAAGGTTTTGTCAACCCTAAAGGTGCTAACAAAATGTTCAAGCTCCAGCGATCCATCTATAGACTGGTGCAAGCATCTCCGAGTTGGAATATACGCTTTGATAAGTTGATCAAAGCATATAGTTTTATACGGACTTGCAGTGAAGCCTGTATTTACAATAAAGTGAGTGGGAGCACTACAACCTTTCTGATAAGTATATTTGAGTGACATATTGTTGATCAGAAATGATGTAGAATTTTTCTGGAAAGCATAAAGAAGTGTTTGAAAGGAGTTCTTTACAAGAAAGACCTCAGTAAAGCTACTTACATATTGAGCATCAAGATCTATTGAGATAGATCAAGACGCTTGATAAGATTTTCAATGAGTACATACCTTGACAAGATTTTGAAGTAGTTCAAAATGGAACAGTCAAAGAAAGAGTTCTTGCCTGTGTTGCAAAGGTATGAAATTGAGTAAGACTCAAATCCCGACCACGGCAGAAAATAGAAAGAGAATGAAAGTCATTCCCTATGCCTCAGTCATAGGTTCTATAAAAGTATGCCATGCTATGGACCAGACCTATTGTATACTCTGCCCTGGTTTGGCAAGGGAGTACAATAGTGATCTAGTAGTAGATCACTGGGCATTGGTCAAAATTATCCTTAGTGGAATAAGGATATGTTTCTCGATTATGGAGGTGACAAGAGGTTCATCGTAAAGGGTTACGTCGATGCAAGATTTGACACTGATACAGATGACTCTAAGTCTCAATCTGGATACATATTGAAAGTGGGAGCAATTAGCTAGAGTAGCTCCGTACAGAGCATTGTAGACATAGAATATTTTTGCAAAATACATACGGCTCTGAATGTGACAGACCCGTTGACTAAACTTCTCTCACGAGCAAAAACATGATCACATCTTAATACTCTTTGGGTGTTAATCACATAGCAATGTGAACTAGATTATTGACTCTAGTAAACCCTTCGGGTGTTGGTCACATGATGATGTGAACTATGGGTGTTAATCATATACAGATATGAATATTGGTGTTAAATCACATGGCAATGTGAACTAGAATATTGACTCTAGTGCAAGTGGGAGACTATCGGCGTTCTGGGAACGGGGGTCCCCAGACTTGCCTGCCTGCGGCCTACGGCGTGGCTCAAGTGGTGGCCCAGCACGGCCCATCTTCATCAGCACAAGACTCAAGACCCTCACGAGGGGCCAAGCCTCGCGGGGCGGACGACGCAAGGCTTCCTCAGGGACGGCCTTGCTAGGAAGGCTCGCGAGGAGGCGGAAAGATCAAGGCAAGGTACCTCGCGAGGTGCTCGTGACACAAGCCATGACGATCGAGGCCAGGCGGGCACCACGCGGGCGCCGGCCTGGGCAATGTCCTTGTTTCCTCTTTGGTGCAAAGGAGGCAAGCACAGACATGGAGTACCAAGACATCAGGCAAAGGTTGCCATTTCAGTGCAACAAGACCAAGACCAGCGGAGCGGCAGGATGGAGGTCACCGTGGAGCCCAAGACGGCGTCATCACCAGTGCTTTAGGCAGCTGAAGACCAACTTTAGTCAGGATAACTTGTACTGGATGTTCCCCTTTGAAATGGCCGTTGTTGGCGCCCTTCCCGCTCAATATTTGGGGAGAGGCCCAGGGCCTCTATAAATAGGACTAGCCACCACAGTAGAGAGGCATTGGATTCAGACTTTGGAAAGCCTAGAGAGAGAGAGAGGCGATCGAACTCACCTGAGCAGTTCATCGCACCAGCTCAAGAACACCTCTCGCGAGGCTGTTCTCCCTTTGTACTGTTCATCATCAGCCCCTGAGGAAATCCACCACACCACACACTGGAGTAGGGTATTACACCACCATGGTGGCCCGAACCAGTGTAAATCTCGTGTCCCTTGTGTCGTTCATCGTTTCCAGCTTAGATCTCACGAGGCGATCGAACGTAGATCGGTAGGGGAGAGATCTTCGTGCGCACCCCAGTATTCGAACCTTAAGGGTCTGCCGACATTTGGCGCGCCAGGTAGGGGTGCGCCGGAATCTTTCTTCCGCTGTTTGCATTCGATCTTCCGTCGAGTCCATGGCTGACGCTCGTCGGGCTCGCGCTGAGGGTCGGGCTGCTCTCGCCGCCCGCGTCACCCAGACGGCGCCCGTCGGCGGGTGCCCCCATCGTTCCCCGTTGCCTGCCGCCAACGCCGCCACCGGCCCGGCAGGGAACGAGCAGCAGGCCTCATCTCTGCATCCTTCGGTGCGGCGGGAAGGCCGCACCGCCACCCGTCGCTGACTCCAGCCGGTTTGTCGTCCCACGCCTGTCGCGCCCCCACGGACGCACATGCCGCGTTGCTCCTGGTGCGCGAGCTCCTGCACTACCATCCCGTTGACGACCTCTATGAGGACTAGCTCGCCTGCATCACCGAGCTCGTCAGCGCCGCAGGGGGCTCTCCTATGTCGTCCCTCTCGCTGGCTCGCCCTCCATCCTGTGCGGGAGGCATGGATCAGGAGGTGCCTCCGCCACCTCCTCCCCAAGAAGGCGCCCTGGCTCCAAGGCGCGCGGCCCCAGGACGAGACCCGCCGCGTCCGGCGCCTGCACGACAAGAAAGGAGCTGCCAAGAAATCCCTCGCCCCCAAGAAGGTGCTCGCGTGCTCCAGGCACCGGTGCCCCATGACCGCATCCCTGTGCCACCACATCAATACCCCGCGCTGCTCCAAGCGGCGGCGCGTGGGAACTTCCAGGAGCAAGCCCAGCACCAGCAAAGGGCTCCGATGGCCACCGCAGGCTGCCGCGCCTTCACCCCTGATGTCTACTACACGACCTTCTTCTTGTAGACGTTGTTGGGCCTGCAAGTGCACAGGTTTGTAGGACAGTAGCAAATTTCCCTCAAGTGGATGACCTAAGGTTTATCAATCCATAGGAGGCGTAGGATGAAGATGGTCTCTCTCAAACAACCCTGCAACCAAATAACAAAAAGTCTCTTGTGTCCCCAACACACCCAATACAATGGTAAATTGTATAGGTGCACTAGTTCGGTGAAGAGATGGTGATACAAGTGCAAAATAGATAGTAGATATAGGTTTTTATAAACTGAAAATATAAAAACAGCAACGTAACTAATGGTAAAAGTGAGCGTAAACGGTATTGCAATGATAGGAAACAAGGCCTAGATTTCATACTTTCACTAGTGCAAGTTCTCTCAACAATAATAACATAGATAGATCATATAACAAGCCCTCAACATGCAACAAAGAGTCACTCTGAAGCCACTAATAGCGGAGAACAAACGTAGAGATTATGGTAGGGTACGAAACCACCTCAAAGTTATTCTTTCAGATCAATCTATAAAAGAGTTCGTACTAGAATAACACCTTAAGACACAAATCAACCAAAACCCTAATGTCACCTAGATACTCCATTGTCACCTCAAGTATCCGTTGGCATGATTATACGATATGCATCACACAATCTCAGATTCATCCAACAAACACAAAGTACTTCAAAGAGTGCCCCAAAGTTTCTATCGGAGAGTCAAGAACGCGTGCCAACCCCTATGCATAGGTTCCCAATGTCACGAAACCCGCAAGTTGATCACCAAAACATACATCAAGTGGCACATGATATCCCATTGTCACCACAGATAATCACGGCAAGACATACATCAAGTGTTCTTCATAAAAGACTCAATCCGATAAGATAACTTCAAAGGGGAAATTCAATTCATCACAAGAGAGTAGAGGGGGAAAACATCATAAGATCCAACTACAATAGCAAAGCTCCGGATACATCAAGATCGTGCCATAGAGGGAACACGAGAGAGAGAGAGAGATCAAACACATAGCTACTGGTACATACCCTCAGCCCCGAGGGTGAACTACTCCCTCCTCGTCATGGATAGCGCCGGGATGATGAAGATGGCCACCGGTGATGGGTTCCCCCTCCGGCAGGGCACCGGAACGGGCCCCCGAGAGGTTTTTGGTGGCTACAGAGGCTTGCGGTGATGGAACTCCCGATCTATCTTCTTTTTTGGAAGTTTTAGGGTACGTAGGTATATATGGGTGCAAGGGGTACGTCGGTGGAGCTACGGGGGCCCCACAAGGCAGGGGGGCGCGCCCTAGGGGGGTGGGCGCCCCCCCCCCACCCTCGTGAGCACCTCTCGTATCTTCTGACGTGGAGTCCAATTACATCAGGTGGGTTTCCTTCCAAAAATAACTTCTCTAGTTGATTTTGTTCCGTTTTGACTCTGTCTGATATTCCTTTTCCTTGAAACACTGAAATAGGCATAAAAAAACAAATCTGGGCTGGGCCTCCGGTTAATAGGTTAGTCCCAAAAATAATATAAAAGTGGATAATAAATCCCAAGATTGCCTAAAACAACAGATAATATAGCATGGAGCAATCAAAAATTATAGATACGTTGGAGACGTATCAAGCATCCCCAAGCTTAATTCCTGCTCGTCCTCGAGTAGGTAAATGATAAAAAAGAATTTTTGATGCGGAGTGCTACTTGGCATAATTTCAATGTAATTCTTCTTACTTGTGATATGAATATTCATATCCGAATGATTCAAAATAAAAGTTCATATTGATAAAAGAAATAGTAACACTTCAAGCATACTAATCAAAGTACTCATGTCTTCTCAAAATAACATGGCAAAAGAAAGTTCATCCCTACAAAATCATATAGTTAGGCTATGCTTCATTTTCGTCACACAAAGATGTTCCCAACTTCTATACCCCCGATGACAAGCCAAACAATTGTTTCATACTTAAATAATCTCAAACTTTTTCAACCTTCACGCAATACATGAGCGTGAGCCATGGATATAGCACTATGGGTGGAATAGAATATGATGATGGGGGTTGTGTGGAGAAGACAAAAAAGGAGAAAGTCTCACATTGACGAGGATAATCAACGGGCTATGGAGATGCCCATCAATTGATGTCAACATGAGGAGTAGGGATTGCCATGCAACGGATGCACTAGAGCTGTGAACGCTCCACAAAAGAAAACTAGTGGGTGTGCATCCAACTTGCTTGCTCATGAAGACCTAGGGCATTTGAGGAAGCCCATCGTAGGAATATACAAGCCAAGTTCTATAATGAAAAATTCCCACTAGTATAAAAAGACAACTTATGAGACTCACTACATGAAAAACATGGTGCTACTTTGAAGCACAATATATGAGACTCACTACATGAAGAACAAGGTGCTACTTTGAAGCACAAGTGTGGAAAAAGAGATAGTAGCATTGCCCTTTTTTTTGGGGCCTTTCTTTTTTTTCTTTTGGCCTTTCTCTTTTTTTGTTTGGGCAATGCTCTAATAATGATGATCATCACACTTCTATTGATTACAACGTAAGGATTACAACTCGAAACTTAGAACAAGATATGACTCTATATGAATGCCTCCGGCGGTGTACCGGGATGGTCCAATGAATCAAGAGTGACATGTATGAAAAATAATGCATGGCGGCTTTGCCACAAATACGATGTCAACTACATGATCATGCAATGGCAATATGACAAAAGTAATGTATGTCATGATGATGATGATGGAAGTTGCATGGCAATATATCTCGGAATGGCTATGGAAATGCCATGATAGGTAGGTATGGTGGCTGTTTTGAGGAAGATATAAGGAGGTTTATGTGTGATAGAGCATATCGTATCACGGGGTTTGGATGCACCGGCGAAGTTTGCACCAACTCTCAAGGTGAGAAAGGGCAATGCACGATACCGAAGAGGCTAGCAATGGCGGAAAGGTAAAAGTGCGTATAATCCATGGACTCAACATTAGTTAAAAGAACTCATATATTTATTGCAAAAATTTAGAAGTCATCAAAAATCAAGTACTATGCGCATGCTCCTAGGGGGATAGATTGGTAGGAAAAGACCATCGCTCATCCCCGACCACCACTCATAAGGATGCACAAGCCAGGTACACTTCATGTTTCAAATTTGTTACACAACTTTAACCATACGTGCATGCTACGGGACTTGAAAACTTCAACACAAGCATTCTTTGAATTCATAATCACCCAACTAGCATGACTTTAATATCACTACCTCCATATCTCAAAACAATTATCAAGTATCAAACTTTTCTTAGTATTCAACACACTCATAAGAAAGTTTCACATATCTTGAATACCAAGTATATTAATATTAATTAAATTACCATGCTATTAACGACTCTCAAAATAATCTAAGTGAAGTATGAGAGTTCATCTATTTCTTCAAAATAAAACTACCACCATGCTCTAAAAGGTATAAGTGATGCACTAGAGCAAATGACAAACTACTCCGAAAGATATAGGTGAAGGTCAATGAGTAGCTAAATAATTATGCAACTATGCGAAGACACTCTCTCATTTAATAACTTCAGATCTTGATACTTTATTCAAACAGCAAGCAAATCTAAAGAAAACTACATTGCAAGGATAGCACAACTCATGTGAAGAAGCAAAAACTTAGGCTCAACCGATACTAACCGATAGTTGTTGAAGAAGAAAGGTGGGATGCCTACCGGGGCATCCCAAGCTTAGATGCTTCAGACTTCTTGAAATATTGTCTTGGGGTGCCTTGGGCATCCCCAAGCTTGAGCTTTTGTGTCTCCTTAATTCCTCTCATACCATGGTTTCCCTTTTTATCAAAAGCTTCATCCACACCAAACTCAACAAGAACTCGTGAGATAAGTTAGTATAAACCAATGCAAAACCTTATCATTTTCTACTGTACCAAATCACTAACATTATTATTCAACATTGAATATTAAATGCCTCTGCATATTTAATACTCCTATCCTCAAATAGAATTATTAATCAAGCAAACATATGCAAACAATGCAACCATAACAGCAATCTGCCAAAACAGTACAGTCTGTAAAGAATGCAAGAGTATCAATACTTCCCTGACTCCAAAAATTATGAACTAAAATTCCCACTGTAATAAATTTATCAGAGCTCAATATGAAAAAAGATTCAACATTATACCACTCTCTGACTTTTCTAGTGAATTTTTGCAACAACGGTAAACTTTCTGTTTTCAAACAGCAACATGTATACTAGCAAAATAAGCATGGCAAAGGCTATCCTTGACTTCTTTATTGAAACTAAAGATTCAAAACATTAGCAAGCAAAAACTAACAAAAGGAAATGACGCTCCAAGCAAAACACATATCATGTGGTGAATAAAAATATAGCTCTAAGTGAAGTTACCGATGAACGAAGACGAAAGAGGGGATGCCTTCTGGGGCATCCCCAAGCTTAGGCTTTTGGATATTCTTGAATATTATCTTGGGGTGCCTTGGGCATCCCCAAGCTTAGGCTCTTGCCACTCCTTATTCCATAGTCCATCGAATCCTTACCCAAAACTTGAAAACTCCACAACACAAAACTCAACAGAAAACCTTATAAGCTCTATTAGTGAAAGAAAACAAAACCACCACATTCGTACTGTAAATAACTCATTCTAAATTCATATTGGTGTAATATCTACTGTACTCCAAGTTATCTATGGTTCATACCCTCCGATACTACTCATAGATTCATCAAAATAAGCAAACAACACACAGAAAACAGAATCTGTCAAAAACAGAACAGTCTGTAGTAATCTGTATCAAACGTATACTTATGGAACTCCCAAAATCCTACAGAATTAGGAAGTCCTCGAAAATTTGTGTACTAATCCAGATCAAAAAGAATCAGATAAGAAGCACGTTTCTGTGAATTAAAAAAACTAATTTACTGGGTGCAAAACTTTCTGATTTTCAGCAGGATCAACACTACTATCACCGTAAGCCATCCTAAAGGTCTTACTTGGCACTTTATTGAAACAAAAGCTATAAAACATAATTACTACAGTAGCATAATCATGTGGACACACAAAAACAGTAAGGATAGATATTGGGTTGTCTCCCAACAAGTGCTTTTCTTTAATGCATTTCTAGCTAGGCATGATGATGGCAATGATGCTCACATAAAAGATAAGAATTGAAACACAACGGGAGCATCATGAAGCACATGACTAGCACATTTAAGTCTAACCCACTTCCTATGCATAGGGATTTTGTGAGCAAACAACTTATGGGAACAATAATCAACAAGCATAGGAAGGCAAAACAAGCATAGCTTCAAAACTTGAAGCACATAGGGAGGAAACTTGACATTATTGCAATTCCTACAAGCATATATTCCTCCCTCATAATAATTTTCAGTAGCATCATGAATGAATTCAACAATATAACCAGCATCTAAATCATTCTTTTCATGATCTACTTGCATAGGAATTTTATTACTCTCCACATAAGCAAAATTCTTCTCATGAACAATAGTGGGAGAAAACTCAACAAAATAACTATCATGTGATTGAAAATTAAGATCAAGATGACAAGTTTCATGGTTATCATTATTTTTTAGAGCATACGTGTCATCACAATAATCATCATAGATAGGAGGCATGCTTTCATCATAGTAAATTTGCTCATCAAAGCTTGGGGGACAAAAAATATCATCTTCATCAAACATAGCTTCCCCAAGCTTGTGGCTTTGCATATCATTAGCATCATGGATATTCAAGGAATTCATACTAACAACATTGCAATCATGCTCATCATTCAAAGATTTAGTGCCAAACATTCTATAGATTTCTTCTTCTAGCACTTGAGCACAATTTTCCTTTCCATCATACTCACGAAAGATATTAAAAAGATGAAGCGTATGAGACAAACTCGATTCCATTTTTTTGTAGTTTTATTTTATAAGCTAGACTAGTGATAAAACAAGAAACAAAAAGATTCGATTGCAAGATCTAAAGATATACCTTCAAGCGCTAACCTCCTCGGCAACGGTGCCATAAAAGAGCTTGATGTCTACTACACGACCTTCTTCTTGTAGACGTTGTTGGGCCTGCAAGTGCACAGGTTTGTAGGACAGTAGCAAATTTCCCTCAAGTGGATGACCTAAGGTTTATCAATCTGTAGGAGGCGTAGGACAAAGATGGTCTCTCTCAAACAACCCTGCAACCAAATAACAAAAAGTCTCTTGTGTCACCAACACACCCAATACAATGGTAAATTGTATAGGTGCACTAGTTCGGCGAAGAGATGGTGATACAAGTGCAAAATAGATAGTAGATATAGGTTTTTGTAAACTGAAAATATAAAAACAGCAAGATAACTAATGGTAAAAGTGAGCGTAAACAGTATTGCAATGATAGGAAACAAGGCCTAGAGTTCATACTTTCACTAGTGCAAGTTCTCTCAACAATAATAACATAGATAGATCATATAACAAGCCCTCAACATGCAACAAAGAGTCACTCCGAAGCCACTAATAGCGGAGAACAAACGTAGAGATTATGGTAGGGTACGAAACCACCTCAAAGTTATTCTTTCGGATCAATCTATAAAAGAGTTCGTACTAGAATAACACCTTAAGACACAAATCAACCAAAACCCTAATGTCACCTAGATACTCCATTGTCACCTCTAGTATCCGTGGGCATGATTATACGATATCACAATCTCAGATTCATCCAGCCAACACAAAGTACTTCAAAGAGTGCCCCAAAGTTTCTATCGGAGAGTCAAGAACGCGTGCCAACCCCTATGCATAGGTTCCCAATGTCACGAAACCCGCAAGTTGATCACCAAAACATACATCAAGTGGCACACGATATCCCATTGTCACCATAGATAATCACGGCAAGACATACATCAAGTGTTCTTCATAAAAGACTCAATCTGATAAGATAACTTCAAAGGGGAAACCAATTCATCACAAGAGAGTAGAGGGGGAGAAACATCATAAGATCCAACTACAATAGCAAAGCTCGGGATACATCAAGATCATGCCATAGAGGGAACACGAGAGAGAACACGAGAGAGAGAGAGAGTTCAAACACATAGCTACTGGTACATACCCTCAGCCCCGAGGGTGAACTACTCCCTCCTCGTCATGGATAGCGCCGGGATGATGAAGATGGCCACCAGTGATGGGTTCCCCCTCCGGTAGAGCGCCGGAACTGGCCCCCGAGAGGTTTTTGGTGGCTACAGAGGCTTGCGGCAGCGGAACTCCCGATCTATCTTCTTTTCTGGAAGTTTTAGGGTACGTAGGTATATATGGGTGCAAGGGGTACGTCGGTGGAGCTACGAGGGGCCCACGAGGCAGGGGGCGCGCCATAGGGGGGTGGGCGTGCCCCCACCCTCGTGAGCACCTCCCGTATCTTCTGACGTGGGGTCCAAGTCCATCAGGTTGGTTTCCTTCCAAAAATAACTTCTCCAGTTGATTTCGTTCCGTTTTGACTCCGTCTGATATTCCTTTTCCTCGAAACACTAAAATAGGCATAAAACAGCAAATCTGGGTTGGGCCTCCGGTTAATAGGTTAGTCCCAAAAATAATATAAAAGTGGATAATAAAGCCCAATATTGCCTAAAACAGTAGATAATATAGCATGGGGCAATCAAAAATTATAGTTACGTTGGAGACGTATCAACCCCCGAGCTACGTAGTGTCGCCTGGCCAGGCAAGTTCAAGCCTGACCTGCCTCGTCGCTACGATGGCACAGCAGACCCCGCGGAGTTCCTACATCTATACGAGCTGGGCATCGAAGCCGCCAACGGGGATGCAAAGGTCATGGTGAACTGGTTTCCCATCGCACTCAAGGACGGTGCCCGCACCTGGCTCCTGAACCTAGCTCCTGGGACGAGATGCGCACCCGCTTCATCGCCAACTTCCAGGACACTCGCGACCGTCCTCCGGCCGTGGGTGACCTGCGCCGCATCAAGCAGCAGCCTGGAGAGACCTTGTAGAAGTACATCCAACGCTTCAACAATGCTCGCCTCAAGATTCCCAGGGTGACTGAGGAGGCCATCATTTCGGCGTTCTCTGATGGCGTTCGTGACGTCAAGATGAAGGAGGAGCTGGCGATCCATGAAGATGTGTGCACGTCTCTGGAGTTGTTCAACCTGGCGACCAAGTGTGCAAGGGCTGAGGAAGGGCGCCTCTCCCTTCTCGAGCTCCCAGCAGCAGACTCAGAAGAGAAGAAAGCCAAGGCCAAGGATGTGAATCGTAAGGGAGCAGTTGTACTCGCAGCGGAGCCAGACACAAAGCGCGGCAGGGACCAACCGGAGTCGTCCAATGGCAGTTGGTACTGTGTGTACCACGATCTCCACACCCACAACATCAACGAGTGCCAAAAGCTCAGGGCCGTGCGAGAAGGCCGTGTCGGTCGACGTCCCGAGCGCAACGATCGGGGCTATGGCCGAGGCGGAGCAAGAGGTGGAGGACGATGGGATGACCGTGGCCCTCGCCAAGGGTGGCGTGACCGACCTCACGAGGACCGCTGGCAGGACCAGCCTCGCGAGGGGGCTTGGAGAGATCAGCCTCATGAGGATCGCCCACAAGGCAACGCAGGCCTTCCTCCTCTGCCACCACCACCAAGAAGGAATGAAGACCATCATCAGGACGAGGGGGCTGGGGGCTTCCAGGAGCCATGTGCAATCGCTTGCATCCTGGGCGGCACTCAGGCCCCAGCCTCACAATGCATCTTCAAGAAGTTTGCTCGCGAGGTGAATGCAGTCCTCCCCAAGCTTGAGGCCACGCGCCCTCTCAGGTGGTCTGCGTGCGCCATCACGTTCAGCTCAGCGGATCAGCTCAAGTGCGCAGCAACAGCCGGTGTCCTCCCAATGCTTTGTTCCCCAGTCATCAGCAATGTGCAAGTCACCAGGACCCTCATCGATGGCGGAGCAGGACTCAACATTCTGTCCGTCGAGACGTTCAACAATCTCCAAGTGCCATATGATCAGCTTCAGCCAACCAATCCCTTCTCAAGAGTCACTGATGGTTCCACTGTCCCGATAGGGCAAGTCCGCCTTCCTGTCACCTTTAGACAGCGCAACAACTACCGCACCGAGCTCATTGACTTCGACGTCGCCCACATTCGCCTGGCATACAATGCCATCCTCAGGTACCCAGCCTTGGCCAAGTTCATGGCAGTGACTCACCACGGTTACAACGTCTTCAAGATGCCAGGAAGTGGTGGGGTCATCACGGTCCCCTGTGAAGAGAAGGATGCGGTGTGCTCCCTCGAGCGCGCCTTCTAGGCCGCGTTGATCGAGGACCTAGATAGCAAGAGAGGAAACCTCCCTGGAGCAGCTCCCAAGAAGAAGAAGCCATCACCTGGCTCAAGGCCTCAGGAGGCAGGCACCTCCGGAGGTGCCGCGTCTGGACATGCGCCCGTCCAAGGGGCGCCACCCTCCATCGCATAGGAAAGTACACCCGGCTCCCTCCTCGGGCAGGACTCTGGGGCTCTCTCCTGGGGAGCCACCGGCTTTTCCAAGGTCACGAGGGAGGCGCTTGGGCACCACTTGGAGGCGTGCTTCGCGGCATGCTTCCCTCAGGAAAGCGTAAGGAAAGAAGGACCCAACCCTCAGGAGTTCATCACCAAGGCCGCTCATGATGTGGAGGAATCGAGAGCCATGCGCGGCAACCGCCGTCTGCCCGGCG
This sequence comes from Triticum aestivum, assembly GCF_018294505.1. Lineage (NCBI taxonomy): Eukaryota > Viridiplantae > Streptophyta > Magnoliopsida > Poales > Poaceae > Triticum > Triticum aestivum. The sequence continues at coordinate 490,863,721 of NC_057801.1, read as the reverse complement.
TAGCTCCCCATCCAGGCGAGGATGGCGGGCTGCGCGTCTGCATCGACTACCCAGGGCTCAATCGAGTCGCTTCTCAGGAGTGCTTCTGCCCTTCGTGCGTGGGGCGTTGCGCGGGACCCCCACACAGCTTCATTCGCATGCCCTTCGGCTTGCCGAACGCGGCTGCAGCCCACCAGCGCCTGATGAGGAGCATTTTGGAAGCTCGGGTGGCCAAGCATCGCGCGTTCCTGGAGGAGATGGATATGGACCTCAACGGGCCGCCCGGACCTCCTGAGCCTCCCGAGGCTCGGAGTCCCAAGGGCTCGTGAGGATCGGCTTCTTCGTCCCGCACCGCCAGCTGCACCAACAATCGTTCTGCAACAGTGTCATGTGACTTATTTTCAGTTTTTGTTTCAGCTCGGAGCGCCCACAGGGCTGCATCATTCCCCAGGTCGCATGGGTCCGTCCTTGCGGCATGTATCCATTTTGCTTATATCTTCTGCTTATCTTGTTGGGGGCGCCCCTCGGGCTGCATCATCCCCAAGCCGCTCGGGCCTGACCCAGTGGCATTTGCTTTCCCTGCATCTATCTAAGCTGATTTACTCCTTCATGATTAACTTGCTTGAGATAATTGCCTGCTCGATTGACACCTACCTTTGGAGTCGCTCGCTCTAGCACGGAGCTAGCGCATGGGTCCGTCCCTGCAACACCATAAATCTGAGCGGTAGAGCTCTGGCCGCGGCAGCCCCTCAGTGCCCCAATCACTCCCTCGGAGCAACCAATGGCTGGCTGGCAACCATAACGGCAGACCTTGTTTTCCCTCATGATTGGTGTGCACGATCCGCTTCAGGAATACCGCGGGGGGCGTCGCAAGCTCTCTCTCCCTCTCCCCCACACGATCCGCTCGCACGTTAAAAGGGGGGCGCCTGAGCATCACGACTCATGGGCTCTTACTGGCTCTCCAGCCCTCACCCCCTGGCCTTGACCCACGGCATCGCGACCTATCATACCAGCGGCGGCTGAGCTTGCTCGAGGGCCGGGACCTGAGGATGTAGAGCATGAAGGAAAGTGTGGGGAAGAGGGGAGAATCTCACGAGGGCCTGACCCAGCAATGCCCCAGCTGCCGGCACGCAGGCCTGACACCTCGCCGAAGGACTACTCCAAACCTATGAGATAAGTCACGCAAAAGCTAAAACGACTCAACGCCAAACCCTCGCCTATTGCAGCTCTGTCACGGCAATGTTGCCTGCCTTTCTCGCCTAGGGGAGGCTGCTTGAGCGCTAAAGGGGACCTCCCGAGCATCGCGACTCGGGGGCTCTTACTGGACCTTGGGCCGCTCACCTCCTGGCCTTGACCCACGGCATCGCGACCTGGCATACCAGCGACGGCTGAAGCCTGCCTGGGGACCGGGACCTGTCAGCGTAGAGCATCAAGCCCTCGTGAGGAAAGAAAGGGGGAACTGAGCCGGGGCAGAACAAGCATCTCGCATCGATTCATGACAAAGGATGTACAATTCACAAAAGACATGGCAGGCGCCTTACATACCCCCATGGGGTGTCATTTCGATTCCTCACAGGGAACAAAAGGAGCGTTCACTACGCGCGCCCCTAGAGGAGACACCATCATCAACAGTGGGTCGTCAGGCGTCCGCGCCAATCCCATCCAGATCAGTGGTGCCGACAGCCTGACGCGGCTGCCCTGCTCCGAGCGCGACGCGAGCTCGAGGACTCGTAGTTTTCGTCGCTCGTCTCCGGAGTTGCATGAAGCTCGGTGGAGTCGCTGGACCCTCTGGCTCTTCTGTTGCTGCCTGAGGAGCTGCTGGGGAGGCGGTTGGCTGGCCTGGCCCTCACCACGCCGGTACACCGGCCGCCTTTCTCGGGGAAGCACTCCAGCCGGCGGCCTTCCGCGTCGAAGACCTTGAAGAACATCAAGGAGGCGTCATCGTATTCAAGATGAATTACGTGGGCACCACCTGTCCGGCAGACCCGGGCAATCTCGCCCCAGCCCCGGGTCATGAAGACCTTGCCAGGAGCGACGACCGCAACCTCCGCTCCGGTTGCAAGGGTGCTGCAGCCAGAGATCTAGAGACCCACTCGACGGCAACTCAAAGGCGAAGGAGGGAGGAAGGCGAATCCAAGATCACGGAGGCATGGCGGCATGAAGCACGAACTCGCGGGAAGAACCCTCGGCGTGGACGCCAGGGGTGACGATGCGCACCGCCGTGACTCACCGGCGCCGCCGTCAACGTCGTCGGTGTTGCCTGGCATCTTCTCCTCCAGGGCCCTCGAGTTGGGCGTACAAAGGTAGTGGAAACCCAGGCGCGGCCGCTCGTACCAGGGGCGCGACAACCCCTGCCAAGCGACCACGTCGCGGCGGTCGGGGATAGGTCTCTTCTTCGGTGGGAGCGGGTCAGGACACTCTCGGGGGGCCTTCCCCTTCTCTTCCGAGGAAAACCGGCGGATCGGCGCCATTTGCGTAAGGTGGAGCAAGGGTGAGGAAGAAGAAGAAAGAGAGTAGTAGGAAGGGATGGACTGCGGGGGCTCTCGCCCGTCCGTACTTATAGTCCGGAGGAGGACAACCGTCGGCCACCATGATCTCAGATAATCATGAACCATTTTTGCATGCAGGGACTTGTCAAGTCGAGCAGTTGTCGAGGCAGCGTGGGGAAGCGGAGACGCCCACATCCAATCAACCGCCACGCGGCGCCCAAGGCCGCAGGCTGATGGGGCCCGCGGCGCTCTGCACTTGCCCCTTCGCTTCCCTGCTAAGCCAAGTCCGAGCGCGCCTTGGGCCCGGGGGCTACTGTCGGCGTTCTGGGAATGGGGGTCCCCAGACTTGCCTGCCTGCGGCCTGCGGCGTGGCTCAAGTGGTGGCTCAGCACAGCCCATCTTCATCAGCACAAGACTCAAGACCCTCGCGAGGGGCCAAGCCTCACGGGGCGGACGACGCAAGGCTTCCTCAAGGACGGCCTTGCTAGGCAGGCTCGCGAGGAGGCGGAGAGATCAAGGCAGGGTACCTCGCGAGGTGCTCGTGACGCAAGCCATGACAATCGAGGCTAGGCGGGCGCCGGCCTGCGCAGTGTCCTTGTTTCCTCTTTGGTGCAAAGGGGGCAAGCACAGACGTGGAGTACCAAGACATCAGGCAAAGGTTGTCGTTTCAGTGCAACGAGACCAAGACCAGCGGAGCGGCAGGATGGAGGTCACCATGGAGCCCAAGACGGCGTCATCGCGAGTGCTTTTGGCAGCCGAAGACCAACTTTAGTCAGGATAACTTGTACTGGATGTTCCCCTTCGAAATGGCCGTTGTTGGCACCCTTCCCGCTCAATATTTGGGGAGAGGCCCAGGGCCTCTATAAATAGGACTAGCCACCATAGTAGAGAGGCATCGGATCCAGACTTTGGATAGCCTAGAGAGAGAGAGGCGATCGAACTCACCCGAGCAGTTCATCGCACCAGCTCAAGAACACCTCTCGCGAGGCTGTTCTCCCTTTGTACTGTTCATCATCAGCCCCTGAGGCAATCCACCAGACCACACACTGGAGTAGGGTATTACACCACCACGGTGGCCCGAACTAGTATAAATCTCGTGTCCCTTGTGTCGTTCATCGTTTCCAGCTTAGATCTCACGAGGCGATCGGACGTAGATCGGTAGGGGAGAGATCTTCGTGCGCATCTTAGTGTTCGAACCTTAAGGGTCTGTCGGAACCCAACATCCGACAGAGACTGAAGGAAATATGCCCTAGAGGCAATAATAAAGTTATTATTTGTTTCCTTATTTCATGATAAATGTTTATTATTCATGCTAGAATTGTATTAACCGGAAACATAATACATGTGTGAATGCATAGACAAACATAGTGTCACTAGTATGCCTCTACTTGACTAGCTCGTTAATCAAAGATGGTTAAGTTTCATAACCATAGACATGAGTTGTCATTTGATTAATGGGATCACATCGCTAGGAGAATGATGTGATTGACTTGACCCATCCCGTTAGCTTAGCACTTGATCGTTTAGTATGTTGCTATTGCTTTATTCATGACTTATACATGTTCCTATAACTATGAGATTATGCAACTCCCGTTTACCGGAGGAACACTTTGTGTGCTACCAAACATCACAACGTAACTGGGTGATTATAAAGGTGCTCACAGGTGTCTCCGAAGGTACTTGTTGGGTTGGCGTATTTTGAGATTAGGATTTGTCACTCCGATTGTCGGAGAGGTATCTCTGGGCCCACTCGGTAATGCACATCACTATAAGCCTTGCAAGCATTGTAACTAATGAGTTAGTTGCAGGATGGTGTATTACGGAACGAGTAAAGAGACTTGCCGGCAATGAGATTGAACTAGGTATCGAGATACCGACGATCGAATCTCGGGCAAGTAACATACTGATGACAAAGGAAACAACATATCTTGTTATGCGGTTTGACCGATAAAGATCTTCGTAGAATATGTGGAAGCCAATATGAGCATCCAGGTTCCGCTATTGGTTATTGACCGGAGACGTGTCTCGGTCATGTCTACATAGTACTCGAGCCCGTAGGGTCCGCACGCTTAAAGTTCGTTGACGGTAATATTACGAGTTTATGCGTTTTGATGTACCGAAGGTAGTTCGGAGTCCCGGATGAGATCGGAGACTTGACGAGGAGTCTCGAAATGGTCGAGACGTAAAGATCAATATATTGGACGACTATATTCGGACTTCGGAAAGGTTCCGAGTGATTCAGGTATTTTTCGGAGTACCGGAGAGTTACAGGAATTCGCCGGGGAGTATATGGGCCTTATTGGGCCATACGGGAATAGAGGAGACAGGCCAAAAGGAAGGAGGCGCCCCCCCCCCTCTGGTCCGAATTGGACAAGGGGTGCAGCCCCCTTTTCCTTCTCCCTCTCCCCCTCTTTCCTTCTCTCCTACTCCGGAAAGGAAAGGGGGATCCTACTAGGACTTGGGAGTCCTAGTAGGACTCCCCACACTTGGAGCGGCCTCCTCTAGGGCCGGCCTCTCCCTCCCTCCTTTATATACGGGGGCAGAGGGCACCTCTAGACACAACAATTGATCCCTTGGATCTCTTAGCCGTGTGCGGTGCCCCCCTCCATCATAATCCACCTTGATAATATCGTAGCGGTGCTTAGGCAAAGCCCTGCGTTGGTAGAACATCATCATCGTCACCACACCGTCGTGCTGGCGGAACTCTCCCTCAAAGCTTGGCTGGATCGGAGTTCGAGGGACATCATCGAGTTGAACGTGTGCAGAACTCGGAGGTGTCGTGCATTCGGTACTTGATCGGTTGGATCATGAAGACGTACGACTACATCAACCGCGTTGTTCTAACGCTTCCGCTTTCGGTCTACGAGGGTACGTGGACACACACTCCCCTCTCGTTGCTATGCATCACCATGATCCTGCGTGTGCGTAGAATTTTTTTTTTGAAATTAGTACGTTCCCTAACATGATCATGCCTAGATAATCTCATAATTATTCGTTTTTCTATCAATTGCTCGACAGTAATTTGTTCACCCACTGTAATACTTATGATATCTTGAGAGAAGCCACTAGTGAAACATATGGCGCCCGGGTCTATCTTTTATCATATAAGCTTTCAATCTACTTTTATTTGCATCTTTACTTTTCCAAACTATAGCATAAAATACCAAAAATATATTTATCTTATCATACTATCTCTATCAGATCTCACTTTTGCAAGTGGCCGTGAAGGGATTGACAACCCCTTTATTGCGTTGGTTGCGAGTTCTTGTTTGTTTGTGTAGGTCCGTGGGACTTTTGAGGAGCCTCCTACTGGATTGATACCTTGGTTCTCAAAAAGTGAGGGAAATACTTACGCTACTATTGTTGCATCACCCTTTCCCCTTCAAGGAAAACCAACGCAAGCTCAAGACGTAGCACTATTCAAGGTCTTCGACAAGGAGGGCCGGCGGCTGGAGTGCTGCCATGGGGGAAGCGGCCCATGGGGCGCTGTCGCGAGCGTTGAGCCCACCTTCAACTTTGTCGGCGTCCCCTCCGGAAGCAGCGACGACTCTTGGGAATCCAGCGACTCTCCCGAGCCCAGTGATTCTCCGGAGTCCAGCAACGATAGCTACGTGTCGTCGAGCTCTCGCCGCGCTCGGAGTGCAGCAGTAGCGTCCGCCCAGCGTCGCTGGTGATGCCTGTTGGCCCGCTCCTCCGAAGTCTTCCTTCTTTTGTTTCCTTATGCGGAATTATGACAAGCCCTGTGGGGGTATGTAAAAACCATTATGCTTTTGTTACAACGTTATTCTTCCTAGCACTGTGTTGAAATTGCGTATCCCGCTCTGGCACGGTTCCCCCTTTCCGTTCCTGAGGTAGCTCAACGCTCTACACCGATAGGACCAATTCCCTAGGCAGGCTTCAACCGTCGCTGGTATGCCAGGTCACGATGTCGTGGTCAAGGCCAGGAGGTGAGTGGCCCGAGGTCCGGTGAGAGATCCTGAGGCGCGATGCTCATGAGGTCCCCTTTGGCGTGCAGGCAGCTGCCTAAGGGCTGGAAAGGAAAGCGACATTGCCCGAGCGAGACTGCGAAGGTCGTGAAATTGAGTCGTGCGAGTGACTTATCTTTAGTGAGCCAGCGGTGATTCCCTTGCGTGGTGCCCACTCGTGCCTTAATGGTGGCGCCTCTAGGTAGGGCTCGCAACGGACATCCCCTTTTTTTGCTCGTCTAGGTGCTCTACGTCCTCGGGTCCCGGCCCTCGAGCGAGGCTCAGCCACCGCTGGTATGCCAGGTCGCGATGTCGTGGTCAAGGCCAGGGAGTGAGGGCTGGAGAGCCTGTAGGAGATCCTGAGGCGCGATGCTCAGGATCCCCCCTTTAATGTGCAAGCGACTTGCATGAGAAGGGGATGGCCATCAGGCCTGCCCATAGTTAGGCTTCGGATATACCTGCGAGTTAGCCTGTGGAGGAGAATACGACCCCGAACAGTGTTTGCTGCCTATCCATTGATCTTTCCGCAGGAAGATGAAGGTACCGAGGACCTGTTGAGGTGATGTAGGCGAGGCGGGCCGCGAGCCAGAGCTCGGTCTCTCAGATTTGTCAGTGTTGCGGGGACGGACCTGAGCACAAGCGCCATACCAGCATGTGTAGCCCCCGTTGCGGGATGAGCAAAAGGCGAGTCAGCAATGCAGGGAGGCTGCAAAGGGTATAGGACTTGAAGCAAGCGGGTGATAATCATAAAGCAACTCATGAAAGAAGGTAAGCCAGCTTTGATAAATGCAAGAAGGATACATGCCGCAAGGACGAACCCACACGGCTTAGGGATAGTGCAGACCGAGGGGCGCCCCCAACTGAACGAACTAAAAGATGTCACCTGGGACCATTGTTGAAGAGGTGTTGGAGTAGCAGAAGGCGTGTGCTGCAGAAGTCGCTCCTCACGGGCCGCCCTGGCCCTGAACCTCGGGAGGCTCTAGAGGTCCGGGGGCCTCACGAGGATCCGTTGCCATCTCCGTCGCCTGGCGCCTGGCCTCCTGAGCCACCAGGATGCCCCACATGTGACGCTGGGATGCAGTAGCCGCGTTCAGCGAATCAAAGGCATGCAGACGTAGCTGTGAGGGGGCCCTCGCATCAGCCAACACGGGACGGTCAGAAGAGCTCCTGAGACATGGCCCTATTGAGCCCCGGGATGTCGATGCAGACGCGCAGCTCATCGTCCTTGCCTGGGCGAGGAGCTGCACCTCGCGGTGAGCAGCGATCGCCCCGCATGACCCTTGCCTCCTGAATCTCCTCGGCTGCCTTGTCGACGAACTACTGAGCGCCAGGCGCATCACGCCCTGCGCTCTCTCCGCGGAAGCGTGCACTGAAGCATGCCTCCACATGGTGCCCGAGCACCTCCCTCGTGACGCTGGCCAGGTCAGAGGCCCTACAGAGGAGATCCCTCGAGCCCAGCCTAAGGGGGGCACCGGGCGCGCCTTCCTATGCAAGAGGGGAAGGCGCCCGGTCCACCGATGCCAGGCTTGAGGCGGCACCGCTGGACGCCCCATCCTCCTGAGATCCCTGGTGGAGCAGCTGCTTCTTCTTCTTGGGAACGGCCTCTGGAGGGAGGACGGCGCCCCTGTTGTCGGGGTTCTCGACCGCTGCAGCCTGGTAGGCGCGCTCGAGAGAGCACACCGCATCCTTTTCTTCGCAAGCGACTGTGTGATGATGCAGCAGTCCCCTGGCATCTTGAGGACATTGTAGCCGTGGTGCATTGCCGCCATGAACTTGGCGAGAGTTGGGTACCCGAGGATGGCATTGTATGGTAGGCGAATGTCGGCGACGTCAAAATCGATGAGCTCGGTGCAGTAATTGTCGCACCTGCCGAAGGTGACGGGGAGGCGGACCTGCCCGATTGGATGCGTGGAGCCGTCGGTCACTCTTGAGAAGGGCTTGGTAGGCTGAAGCTGGTGATATGGCACTTGGAGCCTGTTGAATGTCTGGACAGAGAGAACATTGAGCCCTGCACCGCCATCGATGTGCGTCTTGGTGACGAGTACATTGTTGATGATGGGCGAGCAGAGCATTGGGAGCACACCAGCTGTGGCCGCACACTTGAGCTGGGTGGAGGAGTCGAAGGTGATGGCATACTTGGACCACCTGAGCGGGCGCGTCGCCTCGAGTTGGGAAGGGCTACGTTCACCTCACACGCGAACTGCTTGAAGATGTGTAAGTGCATCTAGTGCCCCTTAGTGATTTTGGTGTATTGAAGACTTATAGGTTAAGGGACTAATGTGTTTATGAGTGTACACAGGTCTATAAGTCTATGAGGAGTTTGATATTTACAGAGAAAGTCGACCCCTAAAAATGAATACCTTCGACTGAAGATTTTGGTATTCCTGAAGACTTTGAAAGTGAAGAAATTGGTGTGTCCGTGAAGACTTGATATTCATGCAAGGAATATGAAGCTTGAAGACTTTCATTTTCATAGTTTTGTTTTTCTCTTTCTTGAGTCATAGGAAACACCGTACTGTTAAAGGGGGTCAAGGAAATACTAAGGAAAAATTTCCATGTGATGCTCAACTCAAAATCCTACACCTACCAATCCCTTCGAGTGAAGCCATTGGAAATCTCATACAGTTCAGTCAATTTCTTCAGTGACAGAGATGAAGTTCTTCTGGTCGCTGAGGAATTTGTTCTTACTGAGGAGTTAGGAATTCGCCAGTGCGGATTGCCTACACAGTGAGGAACATGATAGCCTGAGGAATTTGAGAGTCAAATTTCCGACCGTTGCTGTGCTACGCGCCAGCTGTCCCAAAATATCTTATCCACGTAACGGTCATATCATTGAAGGGCATTTATGTCTTATCATGTCGGGCTGCTCCCTAGGCTATAAATAGCCGCCCCCTACAACCACTAGCTGGTTGGATGCTCCAAGAGAAACTGACACTTGTCATTTGAGAGCAACCCATCCTCCGAGGACTTTGAGCGAAAATCATCGAGTGAGGAAAATCCCAAACCCCAAACACCTACAAACCCAAAGTGATTGGGCATCACTGAAGAGATTGATACTGCGTGGATCCGACGCTTGTTACCTTTGAAGACTGTGCTTCTTCCAGATGGTTAGGCGTCATGGTCTAGAGCACCCAAGAGGAGTTGTGGATCGCCGAGTGACCGAAGTCTGTGAAGGTTTGGAAGACGCCTGAAGACTTACCACGAGTGATTGGACGAGGTCTGTATGACCTTAGTTCAAGGAGAATACGGTGAGGACTTGGTGTCTTGAGCTGCATGCTCAGCGATTGGGTGTCCGAGACTGTGTGTCCTCGAGTTTAAATACTCAGCCGCTCTAACCAGACGTACAACTGAGATAGCAGTTGGAACTAGTCTACCAAATCATTGTCTTCACCAACCTTACTGGTTCTATTTCCTCAACTCTTTCATTTCCTCATTATTGTGTTGAGTGATTGTTCATATCTGTGTTTGAAGACTTTGACTGAAGACTTTCTCAATTTCCTCATTTCAATTTCTTCAGTCTGTTTGTCTTCATCTTGTGTTATCCTGTGTTTATGCTTTCTGTACTCTGTGTTTGTCTTCATTTCATCATGATGACTATGTGTGTATTCGGTCATGCTTACTTCTGAGTGCTTATTCCGCTGCAAGTAGTTCTTCACTAAGGAATTTCCTCACTGGCAAATTCCTCAGTGAAGAACTCATAAAAATCGCCTATTCACCCCCCTCTAGTCGATATAACACACTTTCAATTGGTATCAGAGCAAGGTTCTCCCTTGTTCTGTGTGATTTTGGTTTAACCACCTGGAGTTCTAGTTATGTCGACCGTAGGTATGATCAAGGTCTCTGTTGGGTGTCCTACCTTCGATGGCACGGAAAACCCCTACTGGAAGAATAAGATGTGAATGCATCTTGAAGCAATTGGCAACGATCTCTGGTACGTTGTGGAAAATGGTGTTCCCTCAGTCACACCTTCCCTGAATGCTGCTGATGTGAAGAGATTCAAGCAACTCGATTCTCAAGCGAAGAATATCATATGTGGTCATCTGAGTAAAGGGCAGTATGGTAGAGTGAGTGCTTTGGAAACTGCTAAGCTTATCTGGGATAGGCTCTCCAAAGTAAACAAAGGAGTCTCAACTCAACGTGACTCTCGTGTTGACGTTCTTCGCAATCTCTTCAACCGCTTCAAAAGGCTCGACAATGAAAATGTTCAGCAAACCTTCGATTGCCTCATTGATATCTCAAATGAGCTTCAAGCGCTCGGTGCCACTGACATCACCGATCATGAGGTGGTGAAGAAATTGCCGAGATCACTCGATTCGTCATTTGACACTCTGGCACTGATGATTCAAGAGCGTGCTGATTACAAGTCACTAGATCCCGCTGATATCCTCGAGAGGCTTAATACTCATGAGTTCCAGCTTGCTGAAAAGAGAGATCTCTATGGTTCAAGCTATGGCAGAACACGTGCCCTGAAGGCCAAGGCAGTGTCTGAATCTAAATGTGAAGATTCTGGTAGTAGCCTTGGTGATCCTGAAGAATTGAGCCAGGAGCTAGCATTGCTTGTGAAGAAGTTCCAGAAATTCTCAAGACGTGGTCGCTTTGGAAAATCTACAAGGAGCAGTGATTCCTCATCAAGTGACTATAAGAGAAGGCTATGCCACAAATGCAAGAAGCCTGGTCGCTACATTCAAGATTGTCCTCAGTGGGACAAGGAACTAAAGAAGAAGAAATACAAGGATTACAGTTCTGATGATGCCAAGAAGAAGAAGAAATCTTCAAAGTCTTCATCATCAAAATCCTCGAAGTCTTCATCCCACAAGAAGAGCAGCTCCAAGAAGGCTCGGGCATTCATTGGCAAGGAAATGGATTCTGAGGCCTAATTGAGGATAATGAGGAAGAGGAGGCATCCGAGGAGTCTGAGTTAGGTGTGGCAAGTCTAGCTCTTGCTACCACATTTGTCAGCAAGTCTATCTTCAACTCTGAAGAAAATGGCAACACCAACAACGCTGATGAAGGCAATGACGACTGCGCTCCCACCTATTGCTTCATGGCAAAGGCTGCTAAGGTAACTAAATACCCCTCCTCTGAATCAAGTGAGGATGAATGTGATGAAAATCTCAAGCCTAGCTACTCTAAACTTGCTAAGATTGTTGTGAAACAACAAAAGGCTATTGAAAAACTTCAAAACATGCTAGACAAAAGTGATGATATGTTGGGTGATGAAATGGACCGCACTAACGACTTAACTGAAAATCTTCAGAGACTTCAGTCTAAGTTTGACAACCTTCAAAGTCATCATAAAACTCTCTTAACTGATCACGAGAAGCTTTCTTATGAATTTCTTCAAAGAAAGCAAGATCTTGAGAAGCTAAGAGTGAGTTATGAAGATCTTCAGAAGGAGCGCGATTCATTACTTGCTCAACAAATCAGCGCTACTCAGGAAGAATTTGATCCTCCATGCTTAAACTGCATTGAACGTGAATCTGCTAATTCTTCACCTGAATGTTCAAATGCTTCAAATGTTACAAATTCTTCACCTGCCTCTGCTATCACTAATTCCTCATCTGAGGACATTGCTAGTATCACTGACGATGCAGGGCTGAAGGAAATTGTATATGACAGGCATGTACAAAAGCCTCAAAGGGCATCAGACTCTTTGTGATGTGCTTAAAAAGCATATCCTCAGCAGAAACCCTAGGAAAGAGGGTATTGCCTTTGAGAGGAAACTCAATGCTGATGGAACATATTGGAAGCCTGAGCAGTACCCCAAAACCTCATGGGTTGCTGCAAAGGGACCTCCAATTGATCCATCTAACTTATCTGGCTTTACATGTGAATCTCCTCATTCTTCTGATGAGTCATTTGACTCCAACTATAAATTGTTCAAAAATCAGAATGGTGAAGTATTTGCTAGATATGTTGGCACTAACTGCAGGAATGGTTCCCCTATGAAGAAAATCTGGGTTCCCAAAAGTTATGTTGAAAGTCTTCAGGTGAATGTCCTCATGACACCACCAGTGAAGAATAGGAACCCCAGAGCAAACTCTTCATATGGACCAAACTCTTCATATCGATCCAAGTCCTCATACGGACCAAATTCCTCACATGGATCAAATTCCTCAAAAGGATCAAAATCCTCAAAAGGATCAAAATCCTCATATGAACATCATCGTGCTAACAACTCTGTTTCGCAGGGTAGAGCTAAGGGCTATGAATATGTGCATTATTCTTCAAATCATTATGTTCATAAGTCCTCGAAGAATTTCTCTGCTTATTCATATGCTTACCCTAACCCCTCTTATGTGAAACGAAGTGGACTGGTGTCCATGCCACCTTTCTCATATGGTGCTCGCAGAGTGATGAATTCTTTGCCACCCCTCCAGATGTGGGTGGTGAAGAAAAAGAACTAATCTCTTATGCAGGGTCAGGTCTCCCATCGTGCTCAAAACGACTGAAGAATTTGCTGGAGACCTGAACAGTGCCTGAAAGGACGCAGGCAAATCATGATGAAATGAACTTTCATTTCGCACGTCCTCACACTGCTTATCTGTGCTATTGCTTGATGGAATTGAACTGATGATACTGATGTCATATTCTTCACTGATGAACTATATGAGTTTGTAAGCTGCACTAATTCATCTGCAGGATGATCAACCCAAAGCAAATGACTGGGTCCTCGATAGTGGATGTACAAATCACATGATTGGTGACAAGAATATATTGATGGATGCTCCCTTAACACCGTCACATCTGAAGCATATCATCTTCGCTGACAAAGGCAAAAGTCAGGTATTGGGTCTAGGTAAGGTTGCGATCTCTAAGGACATACACATGGACAAAGTCATGCTTGTCGAGTCCTTAGGATACAACCTCATGTCTGTCTCAATGCTTTGTGATCTTGATATGGTTGTTGTCTTTGGCAAGTATCGTTGTGTTGTGATCATGGAAGCTGACAATTCCAAAGTCTTCGAAGGCTTTAGGAGAGGAGACTTGTACGTTGTTGATTTCTCTACAGGATCACAACCTGCCGTGTGCTTACTTGCAAAAGCTTCAGAAGGCTGGCTATGGCATTGACGACTTGGTCATGCTGGCATGAGGAATCTGCACACTCTCGCGAAGAAGAAGCATGTCATTGGCATTGAGAATGTCAAATTCCTCAAGGATCACTTGTGCGGAGCCTGTGAAGCTGGGAAGATGACTAAGGCCAAGCATCCAGCGAAGACTATCATGACCTCCACTCGACCATTTGAATTGCTTCACATGGATCTCTTCGGTCCTAATCATTATTATGCTGTGACTAATGATGCATCTCTATATGGCTTTGTTATTGTTGATGATTACTCTCGTTACACATTGGTACACATTGTTACTTACAAACATGAAGTGCAGGAAGTCTTCAAACAATTTTCCTCGAGGGCTTCAACCAACTTTGGTGTGAAGATCAAGCACATCAGGAGTGACAATGGAACTGAGTTCAAGAATTCCGGTCTTAATGACTATCTTGATGAACTTGGTATTACTCATGAGTTATCTGCTCCTTATACTCCTCAACAAAATGGTGTCGTGGAGCGCAAGAACAGAACTCTTATTGAGATGGCTCGCACTATGCTTGATGAATACAAAACGCCTCATCGTTTTTGGATTGATGCAATTGATACCGCGTGCCACATCATCAACAGAGTATATCTTCACAAATTCTTCAAGAAGACTGCCTATGAACTCCTCACTGACAAGAAACCCAATGTGAGTTATTTCAAAGTCTTTGGTGCTAAATGTTGGATTAGGGATCCTCATCACAATGCTAAATTCGCACCAAAAGCTCATGAAGGTTTTATGCTTGGTTACGAAAAGGACTCGCACACCTACAGAGTCTTCAACATCGCTCTTCACAAAATTGTTGAAACTATAGATGTGCGGTTCGATGAAACTAATGGCTCGCAAAGAGAGCACCTACCTTCTGTGATAGATGAACCAGCACCTGAAGATTCTATCAAGTTCAAGGCTACTGAGGATGTCATTCCTACCGAAGAATCTACTGAAGAATTCATTCCAGAACGCGAAGATCGTCAAGCTAATGTACCTGAGGAAAATGCTGAACAAAATGTTGATCAAATTCCTCGACAACAACCAGCTCATCCTTGCGTTGCAAAAGAAGTGCAAGTTGAAAAGATCATCGATGACATTGAAGCACCAGGTCCTCTCACACGCTCAAAAGCTTCACATTTATCTAACTTTTGTGGGCACTATGCTTTTGTCTGTATCACAGAGCCCACTAAGGTAGATGAAGCATTTCTGGAGCCTGAGTGGATTCAGGCCATGCAAGAAGAATTACATCAGTTCGAGCTCAACAATGTCTGGGAACTAGTCAAATGTCCAGATCCTCGCAAGCATAATATCATTGGCACAAAGTGGATCTACCACAACAAGCAAGATGAAAATGGCCTTGTGGTGAGGAATAAGGCACGACTTGTAGCTCAAGGCTACACACAGGTTGAAGGAATTGATTTCGATAAAACTTTTGCACCTGTTGCTAGACTTGAGGCTATTCACATATTACTTGCTTATGCTAACCATCATAATATCACTTTATATCAAATGGATGTGAAAAGTGCATTCCTCAATGGTAAGCTTGCGGAAGAAGTATATGTTGCTCAACCCCCGGGTTTTGAAGATCCAAAGAATCCTGACAAAGTCTTCAGACTCAACAAGGCCCTCTATGGCCTCAAGCAGGCCCCTCGGGCGTGGTATGATACTTTGAAGGAATTCTTCGTGAAGAATGGCTTCACACCCGGTTCACTCGACCCTACTCTCTTTACTAAATCTTATGATGGTGAACTGTTTGTGTGTCAAATATACGTTGATGATATTATCTTTGGCTGTACTGACCAACGTTATAGTGATGAATTTGCCTATATGATGAGTGAAGAATATCAAATGTCTATGATGGGAGAGTTGAAATTCTTCTTAGGTCTTCAAATTTGTCAACAACACAATGGCATATTCATATCTCAGGAGAAATACCTCAAGGATGTTCTGAGGAAATTCGGCATGCAAGATTGCAAAGGAGTCAAAATTCCTATGCCCACAAATGGCCATCTATGCACTGATGGAAATGGTATTGATTTCGATCACAAGGTATACCGCTCCATGATTTGTTCTTTATTGTACTTATGTGCATCTAGGCCAGATATAATGCTTAGTGTTTGCATGTGTGCCTGATTTCAAGCTACACCGAAGGAATCACACCATAAGGTTGTGAAGCATATTCTTTGATATCTAGCTCACACACCAACACTAGGACTATGGTACCCCAAGGGCTCTACTTTTGATCTCATTGGATATTCTGACTCTGACTATGCTGGTGATCGTGTGGACCGCAAGTCAACATCTGGTACTTGTCATTTCCTCGGACGATCTTTGGTCTGTTGGTCCTCAAAGAAACAGAACTGCGTATCACTGTCTACTTCTGAAGCTGAGTACATTGCTGCTGGTTCTTGCTGTGCTCAATTGCTGTGGATGAAGCAAACTCTCAAGGACTACGGCATCAACATGAAGAATGTGCCTCTCTACTGTGACAATGAGAGTGCCATCAAGATTGCTCACAAACCTATTCAGCACTCGAAGACAAAGCACATTCATATTCGTCATCATTTTCTTCGCGATCATGTGTTGAAGGGCGACATTTCTATTGAGCATGTGAAGACTGAAGAACAGCTAGCCGATATCTTCACAAAGCCCTTGGATGAGAAGAGATTTAGCAAGTTGCGGTGTGAGCTAAATATCTTAGAGTCTTCGAATGTTCTTTGAAAAGGACACACATCCTAACACTTATGCAAAATTGATGACTTAGATGTGCAACACATGAAGAAACGTTTTTCTTCAATCAATGAAGAATAACACTCTAAGTGTGAAGAAATTAATGAAGAATTTGATTCTCAGAACCCTACGACAATTGTATGCGGTGTCTAAAATCATCATTCTTATACGGTGGGTCACGCCACCACAAAAAGTTGAAAATCTTCAATTTGAGTTTTTCCTCAGTGTTGAAATTCCTCAGTTGTTCAAATTCTTCAACTTTTCAAAATCTTCACTGTTTCCGTCGTCTTTCTTCATATATATATATATATATAGGAGTTTATGTCCTCTACAGCATTCACTTATGGCTATTTCTTCAAGTTGCATTTTCTGCTAAGTGAATGTGATCGGACCCTTCCCCTCTATGCTATACTCAACCAAATCTATTCACAAATTCTTCATGTGCGTTCTATTTGAAACTCGTTCAAAATCTTCACTATGTCCTGTCAGCTGAAGAAATTGCGAATGGAACTTTAAAACTAATCTTATCCAAATTTTTGGTTTTGCCACTCAAACCGTCCCGTATCCCATGATAGACTTATCTATTCACCCACGATCTAACACGATCTCCACTTTTCAGTACATGGGTGACACATGTCAAGCGAATGAGAAGGGCCAGGGGCACATTCGTCCTAAATCTTCGGGCGAATAGTTTTTCACTGCGACTATAAATACCCCCTCAACCTTCCTCACTTCCTTTACTCCGCTCGACCGCTGTCTCTCTCTCGCCCGAGCTTCTCAAACCCTAGCGCCGCCGCTACTCCATCGTCGCCAGTGAGGAAGAGCTTCGCTGCCTCGACCTCGTCGCCGTCGTACTCGCGCCGGCCACGGAAATCTTCACTCCGCCGCCGCCGTAGCTGTCTTCCTCCGCCAAGTTAGGGCGTGGAAGATCTGAACTGACGAGCTTCAAATCTACACTTCTCAGTTCGTCGTGTTCTTCATCCATGGTAATTAAAAGTTACTTTTACTGCCCTCTTTGATTCAAATTTTCTCCACAAAATCTTCAAAGGTGTTTTATTCTTCAAATCCTCACACACAAAACACCTCACTAGTCATCTGTTCTTGATTCGTTTCCCTAAGCATCATTTTTCTTCAAGATTCCTCAATTATGTGGATCGTCGATCTATACAACTCTGGAACCTAAGACAAAGTACGCTTAGTGAAATTCTTCAAGACTCATCTGGTCAAATTCCTCAAACTTGTTCATTTTGAAAACCTTTTGAGAACACATATGACCTCTTCAAATTCCTCGCAACTATACTCTGTTCACAGGTACTCATGTCCGCTGCTGAATCACTAGGTTCTCATCAACTTAACTCATTTGCAGCGTTCCTTGAAGAAAAGTTGCATACTTGTTCAGAGAATTTGATTGTTCAAATTCCTCAACTGAAGAATATGGTAGAAGGTAAGAAACCATAGAAAGGAGGAAAGAAGCCTGAAGTCATGACTGCGTTTGAAATACCTGAGGACATCTATGCTGACTATTGCACACCTGATGAGGCTAAGTTCGGAAAGGAGAACAAAAATCAGCGCAAGGTGCGCATACAAAGGATTGAAAGGAGATGGTCAAGAGAATGGAGGGAGTACAGATATGTAACTCCAAAGTATATGAAGAAATTCGCTCTAAATCCTCCATGCCCAAGAGCTCCATTGGCACCTGGTCAAGAAGCTGACCCCACCAGCATCAAGCGTGGTGAGGATTTTCCTGAAGAATGGGCCAAACGCCAAGCCAAGTTGGCAAGACAAGCCAAAGAAGCAATGAGGAAATTTAATGAAGACTCTGCTGCTGCTGCTGCCACAAAGGCCTCTGACAAGCCTAGAAAATCAATGGCAAAGAAGCCCGCTCACAAGCCAAGTGCTTCACCAACTGTGCCCTCACGGCCAAGTTCCTCAGCAATGCCCTCACGGCCAGAATCTTCAAAGCCCTTACGGCCAGATTCTTCAAAGCCCTCACGGCCAGAATCTTCAAAGCCCTTACGGCCAGATTCTTCAAAGCCCTCACGGCCAGTTCCTCATGCTGCTCCTGCTCCTCCAAAGTCCTCAGCTCCTCCCCCAAAGTCCTCAGTTGCTCCGACAAAGTCCTCAACACCTGTACATTTGGCCACATGCCAAAGGACTGCAGACATCTCTATTGCCTCTGGTGTCTCAGCGAGTTCCTCGGCTGCACCAAACTCTTCATCAGGCCCCACTCTGCTGAAGACCAAGGCAACTGCTGGACGAGGTCCTCGGCCTAGTCCGAAGAAGAAACAGGTTGCCTTCCAAATGCCATCTGACGATGAAACTGATGATGATGAACTTGCAGAAATCATCAGAGACAGGCAAGAAAGGGCCGCTAGAGCCAAAGGCACAACTGTGCCACTGCTTTTGGATCCAAAGGTGATCCTCGACTACATTGATCTCTCGCACAAGCCAAAGGATCCATTCGCAAAGAAGCAAAAGTTCAAGGCTGCTGATTTCTTCAACGAGCATGTGTTCTTCACTGACTACAATCCCTATGATTCTGCTCGCATAAGGAAGAGGCGTTTCTGGACTGCTAGTCAAGCAAATTTCTATTCCTTTGTGCTATTCGACAAAGACAAAGTCTTCGATCATGCACACATTCCTCACGTGGACATGGAATCTCTACCGTGCTTCGAGCCAGTCCTCAGTGTTCTTCACGATGCTGGATTGCTGAATTTCTGCACTGACATCTGTGATTGGAATGAAGAACTCATTCTTCAATTCTTTGCAACGCTGCACATCATAGGAAATTCTGAAGATGTGAACTCATGGGTGCTGGACTGGATGTCAGAAAATACTCACTACAAGGCACCAGCAACTGAATTGCTTCGTGCCCTCCCACTCGGTCCTCCCCTTGATGGTGCTCGTTGCGTCTACAGTGAAACTGAGCTTACAAATCATTACATGCAAGTGCTGATGAAGCCTTTGAAGCCAGGGCAGGCCCCATGAACCAAATTCTTCATCAAGGAATTATTGTATGTGCCTCGGACTGTCTATCGCATTCTGATGAAGACAATGAGTCCTATCAAAGGCCATGACTCAAATGATGAAGAAGTCATTGGCATCATGAAGAATATGCTTTTCAATATCATTCATGGCGTTCCCGTCAACTTCCATGATTTCTTCATGAGGACTCTGGCAAATATTGCTATGTCACCATTTGAGCTGAAGCCTTATGCGCCATGGATTATGAGGTTCATCAGGACAAGGTCTTCACTCAACTACAAGGCTGATACTCTGAACCATGGCAGCTACTTGCCTCCAATTGAAGTCCTCAAACGGACATTTTCCTGAGCTGATGACAAAGGCAAGGCAACTGTTGTGATAGATGAAGGCATTCGTCCATTGGATGGTCAATTTCGCAAGGTTGCATCCTACTCCACCAATGATGACTCTTCCACACATGACTCTGCCGCCAACACCTCTGCCAAGCAAATTCCTCAAGCCACCGCACCCAGGGTGATGACTGATCGTGAGTTACTCCTCAGTCTTCATCAGAAAGTTGATCGCAATCACAAATGGGTCAAGCATCAGTTTGGTTCAATTCTTTACAACATGACCTCAACACACAATGCAGTGAAGAAAAACCAATACTACCTCCATGAAACCTTCAACCATACCTGGGCTGTTCTATCTCATGTCTACAGTGCAGAAGATCTGAAGAGCATGGGTCTCAAGGAAGAATTTGACTGGTCTGCACCTCCGCCGAAGAAATTCAAGAAGGTCAAGGTTCCTTCCTTGGTGGCCAGCTCCTATTCTTCATCGCGCGACACTGATGAAAATGAAGACTTCGACGACACTGCAGCAGGCCCTACTACGACAACCGACCTCGACAGTGTTGGCGCTCCTCCATCAACTTGATATTCTTCAGGGGCGTTAGTCCTCAATTTCGATCCTTTTGGTCATTCAATGACAAGGGGGGGGGGAATCTGAGTTAGTCTTCAAGCGGGTCTATTATATGGGCGTTTTTGCTAAGTTACAACTCTCGCTCTTCTGAAACTTTTATTGGATCGAGTTGTAAACTTAAACCCGATGGTGCTCTGATACTTTTGATGCACTGTGCTCTGATTCTGCATGCTTGTTCCTCGTTGATATTATTTCACGCATGCTGAATCTCTTCAGGCACCATATTTCATCATGTATTTCAAATTCTTCATATTATATGTCAAATGCATGTATGCATTACAAGATATAGGGGGAGATCTCCATGATTCAACTCTTCAAGTGTGCATTGCTTCAAAAGCAAATTCCTCACTATGCACATCTTCAGGGGGAGTTCTTCTATATCTTGCAATCAAATTCCTCAATATCAGTACTTACACTTCATATGTTTATCCCCGTTGAAAACTTAACCTATATTGTCATCAATCACCAAAAAGGGGGAGATTGTAAGTGCATCTAGTGCTCCTTAGTGATTTTGGTGTATTGAAGACTTATGGGTTAAGGGACTAATGTGTTTATGAGTGTACACGGGTCTATAAGTCTATGAGGAGTTTGATATTTACAAAGAAAGTCGACCCCTAAAAATGAATATCTTCGACTGAAGATTTTGGTATTCCTGAAGACTTTCATGAAGACTTTGAAAGTGAAGAAATTGGTGTGTCCGTGAAGACTTGATATTCATGCAAGGAATATGAAGCTTGAAGACTTTCATTTTCATAGTTTTGTTTTTCTCTTTCTTGAGTCATAGGAAACACCGTACTGTTAAAGGGGGTCGAGGAAATACTAAGGAAAAATTTCCATGTGATGCTCAACTCAAAATCCTACACCTACCAATCCCTTCGAGTGAAGCCATTGGAAATCTCATACAATTCAGTCAATTTCTTCAGTGACAGAGACGAAGTTCTTCTGGTCGCTGAGGAATTTGTTCTGACTGAGGAGTTAGGAATTCGCTAGTGCAGATTGCCTACACAGTGAGGAACATTATAGCCCTGAGGAATTTGAGAGTCAAATTTCCGACCATTGCTGTGCTATGCGCCAGCTGTCCCAAAATATCTTATCCACATAATGGTCATATCATTGAAGGGCATTTATGTCTTATCATGTTGGGCTGCTCCCTAGGCTATAAATATCCGCCCCCTACAACCACTAGTTGGTTGGCTGCTCCAAGAGAAACTCACACTTGTCATTTGAGAGCAACCCATCCTCCGAGGACTTTGAGCGAAAATCATCGAGTGAGGAAAATCCCAAACCCCAAACACCTACAAACCCAAGGTGATTGAGCATCACTGAAGATATTGATCCTGCGTGGATCCGACGCTTGTTACCTTTGAAGATTGTGCTTCTTCCAGACAGTTAGGCGTCATGGTCTAGAGCATCCAAGAGGAATTGTGGATCGCCGAGTGACCAAAGTCTGTGAAGGTTTGGAATTCGCCTGAAGACTTACCACGAGTGATTGAATGAGGTTTGTGTGACCTTAGTTCAAGGAGAATACGGTGAGGACTTGGTGTCTTGAGCTGCGTGCTCAGCGACTAGGTGTCCGGGACTGTGTGTCCTCGAGTTTAAAAACTCAGCCGCTCCAACTAGACGTACAACTGAGACAGCAGTTGGAACTGGTCTACCAAATCATTGTCTTCACCAACCTTACTGGTTCTATTTCCTCAACTCTTTCATTTCCTCATTATTGTGTTGAGTGATTGTTCATATCTGTGTTTGAAGACTTTGACTGAAGACTTTCTCAATTTCCTCAGTTCAATTTCTTCAGTCTGTTTGTCTTCCTCTTGTGTTATCATGTGTTTACGCTTTCTGCACTCTGTGTTTGTCTTCATTTCATCTTGATGACTATGTGTGTATTCTGTCATGCTTACTTCTGAGTACTTATTCCGCTGCAAGTAGTTCTTCACTAAGGAATTTCCTCACTGGCAAATTCCTCAGTGAAGAACTCATAAAAATCGCCTATTCACCCCCCTCTAGTCGATATAACGCACTTTCAAGATGCCATGAGAGGTGATGTCTACTAAACAACCGTCTTCTTGAAGACGTTGTTGGGCCTGCAAGTGCACAGGTTTGTAGGATAGTAGCAAATTTCCCTCAAGTGGATGACCTAAGGTTTATCAATCCATAGGAGGCGTAGGATGAAGATGGTCTCTCTCAAACAACCCTGCAACCAAATAACAAAGAGTCTCTTGTGTCCCCAACACACCCAATACAATGGCAAATTGTATAGGTGCACTAGTTCGGCGAAGAGATGGTGATACAAGTGCAATATGGATAGTAGATATAGGTTTTGTAATCTGAAAATATAAAAACAGCAAGGTAACCAATGATAAAAATGAGCATAAACGGTATTGCAATGGTAGGAAACAAGGCCTAGGGTTCATACTTTCACTAGTGCAAGTTCTCTCAACAATAATAACATAGATAGATCATATAACAATCCCTCAACATGCAACAAAGAGTCACTCCAAAGCCACTAATAGCGGAGAACAAACGTAGAGATTATGGTAGGGTACGAAACCACCTCAAAGTTATTCTTTCGGATCAATCTATTCAAGAGTTCGTACTAGAATAACACCTTAAGACACAAATCAACCAAAACCCTAATGTCACCTAGATACTCCATTGTCACCTCAAGTATCCATGGGCATGATTATACGATATGCATCACACAATCTCAGATTCATCCAACCAACACAAAGTACTTCAAAGAGTGCCCCAAAGTTTCTACCGGAGAGTCAAGAAAACGTGTGCCAACCCCTATGCATAGGTTCATGGGCGGAACCCGCAAGTTGGTCACCAAAACATACATCAAGTGGCACGTGATATCCCATTGTCACCACAGATAAACACGGCAAGACATACATCAAGTGTTCTCAAATCAAAGACTCAATCCGATAAGATAACTTCAAGAGGGAAACTCAATTCATCACAAGAGAGTAGAGGGGGAGAAACATCATAAGATCCAACTATAATAGCAAAGCTCGCGATACATCAAGATCGTGCCATAGAGAGAACACGAGAGAGAGAGAGAGAGAGAGAGAGAGATCAAACACATAGCTACTGGTACATACCCTCAGCCCCGAGGGTGAACTACTCCCTCCTCGTCATGGATAGCACCGTGATGATGAATATGGCCACCTATGATGGGTTCCCCCTCCGGCAGGGTGCCGGAACGGACCCCTGAGAGGTTTTTGGTGGCTACAGAGGCTTGCGGCGGCGGAACTCCCGATCTATCTTGATATTCGATGTTTTTAGGGTACGTAGGCTTATATAGGCGAAAGAAGTCGGTCGAAAGGTGCTCGAGGGGCCCACAAGACAGGGGGCGCGCCCTATAGGGGGGGCGCCCTCCTATCTCGTGGCTGCCTCGAGGATCTTCTGACGTGAACTCCAAGTCTCCAGGATCATATTCTTCCAAAAAATCACGATGCCGAAGGTTTCATTCCATTTGGACTCCATTTGATATTCCTTTTCTTCGAAATACTGAAACAGGCAATAAAACAGCAATATGGGCTGGGCCTCCGGTTAATAGGTTAGTCCCAAAAGTAATATAAAAGTGTATAATAAAGCCCGTAATCATTCAAAACAGGTAATAAAATAGCATGAATGCTTCATAAATTATAGATACGTTGGAGACGTATCAGCATCCCTAGCTTAATTCCTACTCGTCCTCGAGTAGGTAAATAATAAAGAAAGAATTTATGAAGTGTGAATGCTAGAAGGTGCACAAGTTTGATCAATGATAATTTCAATCACCTTTTCTAGCATGATAATATGTCATAACAGTAGTTCATCTCATAAAACTTCTCACGATAAAGTAACAAGCTATTCACATGTCAAAGCATAGACCATAAACTTTCTTGAAAACTAGCAAACTTCATTCTCAGTCATCAAACAATTGCAATTCATCTTATTTTCAGGAATAGCAAACTCCACATACTCAACTATCATATAGTATTGTACAATTGCTAACACTCACGCAATACTAATGGTTATGAAGTTTCAATCAGACACTGAGAAAGATAGGGGCGTATAGTGTTGCCTCCCAATGTATTCACCTTTGGGTGATGTCAACAATAATAGTTCATGCTAACTTACATTCAATTGGATATATATATATCAGGATCACCCCAACACAAAGTGCTTGCCAAAGGATAAAACGAAAAAGGGAAAGGTGGATATCACCTTGACTCTTGCATAAAAGTAAAAGACATAAAGTAAAAGATAGGCCCTTCGCAGAGGGAAGCAGAGGTTGTCATGCGCTTTTAGGGTTGGATGCACAAAATCTTAATGTGAATGAACATCACTTTATATTGCACTTGTATATGGACCTTTATTATGCAGTCCGTCACTTTTATTGCTTCCATAACAAGATAGTATAAAGCTATTTTCTTCACACTAAAAGATCATACATATTTAGAGAGCAATTTTTATTGCTTGCACCGATGACAACTTACTTGAAGGATCTTACTCAATCCATAGGTAGGTATGGTGGACTCTCATGGCAAAACTGGGTTTAAGGATATTTGGAAGCACAAGTAGTATCTCTACTTGGTGCAAGGAATTTTGGCTAGCATGAGGGGGGAAGGCAAGCTCAACATGTTTGAATGATCCATGACAATATACTTTAACTGAGATGTCGGAAAACATAAACCATTACGTTGTCTTCCTTGTCCAACATCAACTCTTTAGCATGTCATACTTAATGAGTGCTCCCAATTATAAAAGATTTCTAGGATAGTGTATTTATATGTGAAATCTCTCTTCCTTCAATATTCTTTCATGAATTGTTCAAATGACCAATACAATGCTTGCTAACCTTCAATAAATTTACAACCTCTACTTCTTAGATGTGAAGTCATTACTCCCCATGGGATAGGCAAATGAAACATATAAATTTTCAGATTTATGACAATCAACTCATTTAACAATTTACTCATAGGATATAAGTGAAGCACACGAGTAAAATGACAAACTACTCCAAAAAGATATAAGTGAAGATCAATGAGTAGCTAAATAATTATATAACTATGTGAAGACTCTCTCTCATTAAGAAATTTCAGATCTTAGTATTGTATTCAAACAGCAAGCAAAACAAAATAAAATGATATTGCAAGGATAGCACAACTCATGTGAAGAAGCAAAAACTTAGGCTCAACCGATACTAACCGGTAATTGTTGAAGAAGAAAGGTGGGATGCCTACCGGGGCATCCCCAAGCTTAGATGCTTGAGACTTCTTGAAATATTATCTTGGGGTGCCTTGGGCATCCCCAAGCTTGAACTTTTGTGTCTCCTTAATTCCTCTCATATCATGGTTTCTCTTTTTCTCAAAAGCTTCATCCACACCAAACTCAACAAGAACTCGTGAGATAGGTTAGTATAAACCAATGCAAAACCTTATCATTTTCTACTGTAACAAATCACTAAAATTATTATTCAACATTGAATACTAAATTCCTCTACATATTTAATACTCCTATCATCAAATAGAATCATTAAACAAGCAAACATATGCAAACAATGCAAACATAACAACAATCTGCCAAAACAGTACAGTCGGTAAAGAATGCAAGATTCATCATACTTCCCTAACTCAAAAAAATATGAAATAAAATTCCCACTGCAGTAAATTTATCAGATCTGATTATGAAAAAAGTTTCAACATTATACCATTTCTGACTTTTCTAGGGAATTTTTGCAACAGCGGTAAACTTTCTGTTTTCAAACAGCAACATGCATACTAGCAAAATAAGCATGGTAAAGGCTATCCTTGACTTCTTTATTGAAAATAAAGATGCAAAACATTATTCTAAATAACAGCAAGCAAATACTAACAAAATAAAATGACGCTCCAAGCAATACACATATCATGTGGTGAATAAAAATATAGCTCCAAGTAAAGTTACCGATGAACAAAGATGAAAGAGGGGATGCCATCCGGGGCATCCCCAAGCTTAGGCTTTTGGCTATTCTTGAATATTATCTTGGGGTGCCTTGGGAATCCCCAAGCTTAGGCTCTTGCCACTCCTTATTCCATAGTCCATCGAATCCTTACCCAAAACTTGAAAACTTTACAACACAAAACTCAACAGAAAACTCGTAAGCTCCGTTAGTATAAGAAAATAAAACCACCACTTAGGTACTGTAATGAACTCATTCTAAATTCATATTGGTGTAATAACTACTGTACTTCAACTTATCTATGGTTCATACCATCCGATACTACTCATAGATTCATCAAAATAAGCAAACAACACATAGAAAACAGAATCTGTCAAAAACAGAACAGTCTGTAGTAATCTGTATCAAACGTATAGTTCTGGAACTCCAAAAATCCTACCAAATTATGAAGTCCTAAGCACTTTGTGTACCAATCCAGAGAAAAAATAATCAGATCATAAGCACATTTCTGTGAATTAAAAAAACTAATTTACTGGGTGAAAAAGTTTCTGATTTTCAGCAGGATCAACACAACTATCACCGTAAGCTATCCTAAAGGTCTTACTTGGCACTAATTGAAACAAAAGCTATAAAACATGATTACTACAGTATCATAATCATGTGTACGCACAAAAACAGTAAGGGTAGATATTGGGTTGTCTCCCAACAAGCGCTTTTCTTTAACGCCTTTCTAGCTAGGCATGATGATGGCAATGATGCTCACATAGAAGATAAGAATTGAAACATAACGGGAGCATCATGAAGCACATGAAGAGCACATTTAAGTCTAACCCACTTCCTATGCATAGGGATTTTGTGAGCAAACAACTTATGGGAACAATAATCAACTAGCATAGGATGGCAAAACAAGCATAGCTTCAAGATTTTCAACACATAGAGAGGAAACTTGACATTATTGCAATTCCTACAAGCATATATTCCTCCCTCATAATAATTTTCAGTAGCATCATGAATGAATTCAACAATATAACCAGCACCTAAAGCATTCTTTTCATGATCTACAAGCATAGAAAATTTACTACTCTCCACATAAGCAAAATTCTTCTCATCAATAGTAGTGGGAGCAAACACAACAAAATAATTATCATGTGAGGCATAATCCAATTGAAAACTAAAATCATGATGACAAGTTTCATGGTTATCATTATTCTTAATAGCATACAAGTCATCACAATAATCATCATAGATAGCAACTTTGTTCTCATAATCAATTGGAACCTCTTCCGAAATAGTGGATTCATCACTAAATAAAGTTGACACTCTTCCAAATCCACTTTCATGTTCATCACAATAAGATTCAACATCCTCCAAAATAGTGGGATCACTACTTCCTAAAGTTGACACTCTTCCAAACCCATGTTCATCAATATAATCATCATAAATAGGAGGCATGCTTTCATCATAATAGATTTGCTCATCAAGACTTGGGGGACAAAAAATATCATATTCATCAAATATAGCTTCCCCAAGCTTGTGGCTTTGCATATCATTAGCATCATGGATATTCAAGGAATTCATACTAACAACACTGCAATCATGCTCATCATTCACATATTTCATGGCAAGCATTCTATAGATTTCTTCTTCTAGCACTTGAGCACAATTTTCCTTTTCATCATACTCACGAAAGATATTAAAAAGATGAAGCGTATGAGACAAACTTAACTCCATTTTTTTGTAGTTTTCTTTTATAAAATAAACTAGTGATAAAACAAGAAACAAAAAGATTCGATTACAAGAACTAAAGATATACCATCAATCACTCACCTCCCCGGCAACGGCGCCAGAAAAGAGCTTAGTTGACTGGGTGTGAGTGAGTGCCGCTTACCTAGCCTCCCCGGCAACGGCGCCAGAAAAGAGCTTGATGTCTACTACATAACCTTCTTCTTGTAGACGTTGTTGGGCCTGCAAGTGCATAGGTTTGTAGGACAGTAGCAAATTTCCCTCAAGTGGATGACCTAAGGTTTATCAATACATAGGAGGCGTAGGATGAAGATGGTCTCTCTCAAACAACCTTGCAACCAAATAACAAAGAGTCTCTTGTGTCCCCAACACACCCAATACAATAGCAAATTGTATAGGTGCACTAGTTCGGCGAAGAGATGGTGATACAAGTGCAATATGGATAGTAGATATAGGTTTTTGTAATCTGAAAATATAAAAACAGCAAGGTAACCAATGATAAAAATGAGCGTAAACGGTATTGCAATGGTAGGAAACAAGGCCTAGGGTTCATACTTTCACTAGTGCAAGTTCTCTCAACAATAATAACATAGATAGATCATATAACAATCCCTCAACATGCAACAAAGAGTCACTCCAAAGCCACTAATAGCGGAGAATAAACATAGAGATTATGGTAGGGTACGAAACCACCTCAAAGTTATTCTTTCAGATCAATCTATTCAAGAGTTCGTACTAGAATGACACCTTAAGACACAAATCAACCAAAACCCTAATGTCACCTAGATACTCCATTGTCACCTCAAGTATCCTTGGGCATGATTATGCGATATGCATCACACAATCTTAGATTCATCCAACCAACACAAAGTACTTCAAAGAGTGCCCCAAAGTTTCTACCGGAGAGTCAAGAAAACATGTGCCAACCCCTGTGCATAGGTTCATGGGCGGAACCCGCAAGTTGGTCACCAAAACATACATCAAGTGGCACGTGATATCCTATTGTCACCATAGATAAACACGGCAAGATATACATCAAGTGTTGTCAAATCAAAGACTCAATTCGATAAGATAACTTCAAGAGGGAAACTCAATTCATCACAAGAGAGTAGAGGGGGAGAAACATCATAAGATCCAACTATAATAGCAAAGCTCGCGATACATCAAGATTGTGCCATAGAGAGAACACGAGAGAGAGAGATCAAACACATAGCTACTAGTACATACCCTCAGCCCCGAGGGTGAACTACTCCCTCCTCGTCATGGATAGCGCCGGGATGATGAAGATGGCCACCGGTGATGGGTTCCCCCTTCGGCAGGGTGCCGGAACGGACCCCCGAGAGCTTTTTGGTGGCTACAAAGGCTTGCGGCGGCGGAACTCCCGATCTATCTTGATATTCGATGTTTTTAGGGTACGTAGGCTTATATAGGCGAAAAAAGTCGGTCGGGAGGTGCTCGAGGGGCCCACGAGACAGGGGGAACGCCCTATAGGGGGGGTGCGTCCTCCTATCTCGTGGCTGCCTCGAGGATCTTCTGACCTGAACTCCAAGTCTCCAGGATCATATTCTTCCAAAAAATCATGATGCCGAAGGTTTCATTCCGTTTGGACTCCGTTTGATATTCCTTTTCTTCAAAATACTGAAACAGGCAATAAAACAGCAATATGGGTTGGGCCTCCGGTTAATAGGTTAGTCCCAAAAGTAATATAAAAGTGTATAATAAAGCTCGTAATCATTCAAAACAGATAATAAAATAGCATGAATGCTTCATAAATTATAGATACGTTGGAGACGTATCAAGAGGCTGGGGCCTGGGAGCCGCCCAGGATGCAGGCGATGGCATGAGGCTCTTGGAATCCCCCAGCCCCTCGTCCTGATGGTGGTCTTCGTTCCTTCTTGGCGGCGGCGGCGGCGGGGGAAGATCAGCGTTGCCTTGAGGTCGGTCCTCGCAAGTCTGATCCCTCCAGGTGCCCTCGCGAGGCTGGCCCTACCAACGATCCTCTCGAGGCTGGTCGCACCACTCCTGATGATGGTCACGGCCGTCCTAGCGTCCTCCACCTCGGCTCCTCAGCGACCGTAGCCTCGATCCTCGGCTCGGTGCAACGATCGAGGTGCTCGTCGCAGTTGGCCCTGAGCTCCTGGCAGTTGTTGGTGTTGTGGTTGTGCATGTTGTGGAAGATGCAGAACGGGCAGATGCCCTTAGATGACTCTGGGTGATCATAGCCGTGTTTCATCTCTGGCTCAGCTGCGAGAGTGGCTGGTCCCTTGCGCTTCACGTCCTTGGCCTTCGCCTTCTTGTCTTCTGGATCTACGTCAGGGAGATCGAGGAGGGAGAGGCGTCCCTCCTCATCTCTCGTGCACTTGGTTGCCATGTTGAACATCTCCAGGGCCATGCATAGGTCTTCGTGTATGGCGAGCTCCTCCTTCATCTTGACATCCCGGGCACCGA
Source organism: Triticum aestivum (assembly GCF_018294505.1). Taxonomy (NCBI): domain Eukaryota; kingdom Viridiplantae; phylum Streptophyta; class Magnoliopsida; order Poales; family Poaceae; genus Triticum; species Triticum aestivum. The sequence goes on along the minus strand of NC_057801.1, from coordinate 490,833,407 downwards.
CGATGAACGCTGAGATGATGGCTTCGTCCGACACCTTGAGAATCTTGAGGCGAACGCTGTTGAAGTGTTGGATGTACTTCTGCAGGGTCTCTCGTGGTTGCTGCTTGACGCATCACAGGTCACCCGTGGTGGGCGGGCGGTCGCGAGTGTCCTGGAAGTTGGCGATGAAGTGTTCCCGCATCTCGTCCCAGGAGGAGATCTATCCTACGGGCAGGTTCAAGACCCAGGAGTGCACGCCATCCTTGAGGGCCATGGGGAACCAGTTTGCCATGGCCTTCTCATCACCGCTGGCCGCCTCAATGCTCAGCTCATAGAGTTGCAGGAACTCAGCGGGGTCGGCAGTGCCGTCGTAGCATGGAGGCGGGTCGGGCTTGAACTTCCTTGGCCAGACAACGCTGCACAACTCCGGAGTGAACACACGGCACCCTGATGTGGTCACGAGAGCCCACCGTGGAGGTGGAGCCTGGTCTTGGAGTTGGCGCACCGCCACCACAGGCGGCGTGCAGTCTTGACGTGGCGCCGGGAGCGCGCGCGTATCTTCTTGTGGCGGTTGGACTACCTGGCAGCTTGCTTCATCACGCGCGGGTGCCTGACGCTGGGATCAGGCCGAGGCACCACCCGCCTTGGCTCGATAATAGTGTCTTTCCTTGGAGGCGGAGGAGGCGCCCCGTGAGCTACATCTCCCGCAGCAGGCGGTGGTTGAGTCAGCGAGCGAGCCGGTGCAACAGAATCCCCAGCGGCACTGACGAGCTTGGCGATGCGGTCGAGCCAGTCCTCCTAGAGGTCGTCGACCAGGCGGTAGTGCAAGAGCTCGCATGCCATGAGCAGAGCGGCCTGCGTGTTCGCCGGGCCACGACAAGCATGGGAGGACGAAGCAGCTGGAGTCAGCAACAGAGTGGCGATGCGCCCGTCGCAGCGCACAGATGGATGCAGTGAAGAGGCTTGTTGCTCGTGGCCTGCGGGGCCCATGGCTGCGTACACCACTGGAGACGGGGGTCGGCGAGGGCAGCCGTCGCCCGCCGGCGTTGTCTGAGCGACGCGGGTGGCAAGAGCGGCCTGGCGCTCAGCACGAGCTTGGCGCGCGTCAGCCGTGGAAACGGTGGAGCAGCATCGAGTCGATCGACAGAAGAGAGGCTCCCGACGCACCCCTACCTAGCACGCCAAATGTCGGATTTCGGGTTACGCAAACCCTTGAGAGGTTCGAACTCTAGGGTGCGTGCGAAGATCTCACTCTCCCCAGTCTACCTACTTGCCAATCTCACAGCCTAGCGCGTCGAGCTCGAAGGAAATGGTACACAGCAGTTTACCCAGGTTCGGGCCACCTTGCGGTGTAAAACCCTACTCCTGCTTTGTGGTGGATTTTCCTCGAAGGGCTGAGGATGAACTAGTACAGTGGAGAACAACCTCAGGAGGTGTGTTCTTGAGCTCGAGTGAGCTGGTGAGGGTGGAGTGGATGTGGTTCCTCCCCTTCCCATGGTGATGGCTAGGTCCTATTTATAGTGGCCTTTTGTCCTCTTCCCAAATGAAGGCAGGAAGGGATCCCACAACGGCCAAATTTGAAGGGAGACAACAAGTACATCTTATCCTGACTAAAGTGGTCTTCGCCTGCAAAAGCCTCTGGTCGTGATGTTGCGGTGGGCTTGGCGATGACCTCCGTACTGTCGTCCTGGCGGTCTTGGTATTGTTGCACGGGAATGGAAACCTTTGGCTGCTTCCACGGGACTCCGCGCCTGCTGCTTGCCTCCTTTGCACCAAAGAGGAAACCGGTACACTGCACCCACTGGCGCCCGCCTGGCCTCGATTGTCATGGCTCACGTCACCTGAACCTCACGAGGTGAGACTTGCATAGAAATCTCCGCTCCTCGGGAGCCAGCCTGAGGAGGTTGATCCCTTTGGAGGTCTTGGTGTCATCCGCCTCACGAGGCTTGGCCCCTCGCGAGGGTCTTGGGTTGTCGATGTTGAAAGTGGGCCGTACCAGGCCGTCGATGGAGCCATGCCGTGGGCCGCAGGCAGGAAAGTCTGGGTACCCCCTATCCAGAACGCTGACATATATTATCATGTTATTTACATAGAGGCTATCAAAGTATGTTTTTTAACAATTTTTGTTCCGGGGTCCAAAATTACCATGGTGTTTGTATGCGAGTTATCATCTTTGCGGAGCATATATTACCATATTTTTTACATAGAGGTTATCGGGAGTATATTTTTCAAACAAATTTTATCCCCAGGGTTGATATTTATCATGGTAAATATGATAGGGTTACGGAGCAACTAGAAAAAGGTTAAAAACAAAAACAAAAATGACCGGTGACCGGGCCAATCAAATTCTTCAATTTGTTGGTTCCATGTCTTGACTGCTACTAATTGGTAGGTAATCACCAAAAATCAAGCATGTGGTGTGACAAAAGCAAACAAAAATCTAGATAGAAAAATATGAGTGTGCGAGCATTTGATGCAGATCGTGTGGCTTCAGAGTCCCTCGAAGGTATCCCTAAAATTAAGGCATTGGCCGGTTATGTTGTTCAATTTTTAGTGTGCCAAATTGATGCTTATTTTTGTGATGGGAGGCACTTTTTTTCGAGAGTACGCCAATAGCGTACCGTATTTTTATAGAAGGAAGCAGAAAGTTTACAAGTTCCCTACGCCGATGCGAACATCGACGAGGTTACAGCGACTCCAACTCCAACTAGACAATGCAACTACTCTCTCACAAATCTACTCAAACCTACCACTCCCACTCCCACAAGCTTCAAGTTTTGATCTCATCTAGAATTTGCTGAGCTAGCCTAGTAGGAGAACTAACTTGCTCGGCCCAGTTGAACACTCTTGCATTTCTTTGCTTCCAAAGCAACCATGTAGCAGCAATGACAAAAGTGTCAAACCCTCGCTTGTATGGCTGTCGAAAGTTGCTCCTTGTCTTCAACCACCACTCCTGAAAAGTATCAAGTGCGTCTGGGATCTCCACATTTACCTGCATAATAAGAAAGCATTGGTGCCAAACTTCTCTCACGTAGACGCATTGTGCCAAGATATGATCCACCTTATCTTCTTCCTACATGCACGTATAGCAAGCCAAAGGCACATCCTGTAACCGATGTCGATCTCTGCGATCTGATGTGTCCATATACGATATTGCACAGCCAGCCATGCAAAGATCTTGCACTTAAGGGTCGCCCAGCTTCGCCAAATGCATGAGGCCGTGCTCGATCTCACCAGCCCCTGGCATAGCCTCTCATACGTGGACCTGGCCGTGTATGCACTTGATGGCTCAGATGGCCATTGGAAGGCGTCCTCGGTATTGACATCTCATGGGGTGTTAGCAATGACATGTTGGAGGTGGATAAGTTGGATGTGAGCCATGAAAGATAGGTCACCTCGGATGTCATGGATCCATGCACTGTCTATCATTGCTTGCTAAACCGTTCTTCTATTTTTGATGCGCACATCAACTGCCGCCACAATCATGGGTGCAATATTCATAGCAGCGAATCCTTGAATCCATCGATCAGTCCAAAAAAGCACCTTGTCACCCTTTCGCGCTGAGATCTGGGCGGTGCTGCCAAACATTGCTGTCGCCTCCTCGTCAATATCATTTGTCAATCCATGCCATGGCCGCTCAATGTCAGTACGGTGTAGCCATTCCCAACGGACTCGTAGAGCTAGTGCTTGTAGCTGCTGATTTTTTACGCCGAGACCTCCAAACTTCGTTTGCCTGCATATGGTGCTCCATGCAACCAGGCATTGCCCTCCATTGGTTCTGTCTTTTCCAGCCGAGAAGAACGATCTCATCCAAGAATTGATTTCTTCAAACACCCAGAGGGGTGGGTTCAGTACGAGCAGATGGTGTATTGGCCTAGCCGCTATGACACTCTTGACGAGGATTAATCTGCCTGGTCTTTGAATAAGGCCTTGCTGCCATGCTGGAATGAATTGCTTAACCTGATCTAGCAGCGGCTACCAATCGATTCTCGTGAGCTGGTTTATGGCTAGCGGCAACCCGAGATACTTGCAGGGGAAAGTCCCAGATTGGCAATCCAGGAAGCTTATCGCCCTCTCCTTGTCTTCTTGATCTCCTCGTATTAGTATGGCATAAGTCTTCTTGTAGTTGATTCGTAATCCTGAGGCGATCCCAAAGATGTTGAGCACCTCTCTCACACAAGCCAGGTTAGAAGGAGATGGCCGAATGAACAGGGCCACATCATCGGCAAAAATGGATAGCCTCTACATGTCTTTAATGCCTGAGAAGGATGAGAGCACACCTTCACTTGCTGCCTTTCCAATTACTGTTGTAAGAATGTCCATAGCTATGACAAAAAGTAGTGGCAAACTTGGATCTCCCTGCCTCAACCCTTGGCTGTGATAGAATCTCTTCCCAGGAATCCATTTACTATCACCTTAGTGCTCGCAGTCTGGAGCATAATTTCCAACCATCGAATGAACCTTGGACCAAAACCTTTGGCTCTTAGCACTTGGAAGAGGAATGGCCAGGAGAGTGTGTCGAAAGCTTTCGATATGTCCAACTTAAGAAACACAACTGGAGCTCTCTAGCATGAATTCTCCTTGTGACATGCCTAACCATTAGGAGGTTATCATGGAGCACTCTTCCCTTGATAAATGATGATTGATTGGCATTAACTAGGGCTTTCATCTGTTTCCTTATTCTGGTCGTGAGCATCTTCGCAAACAACTTTTCAAAGTTGTGCGTCAAGCTGATGGGGCCCAAATCTCCCACCTCCTCGGCATCGCTTTTCTTCGGAATAAGCATAATGAAGGCTCAGTTGAGCTTTGCAAAGCCTGCTCCATCACATACGTAGAGCTTGTGCACCGCTGCCATAATGTCGTGCTTAATGATAGGCCATGCTCTCTGGTAGAACGCTCCAATGAAACCATCAGAACCAGAGGCTCTGTTAGGGTGCAGGTCATTTATAGCATCAAGAACTTCCTACTCCGTGAACATGGTGTCTAGTTCAGCTAAATCAATGGGTTGGACATCCAGGTATTCCAAGTCTATCGTGAAATCTCGGGCTTGATCTGTCCCAAGCATGGTTTCGAACGCAACTGTGAACACCTCTTCCTTCTGATTTTGTTCCATATACACAACATCTCCAACTCTGACACGTGGTATGAATTTTTTTTTCTCGCCTTCCATTAGCAAAAGCTTGGAATAGTTTTGTGTTTGCATCGTCCTCCCTGATCCATCTCATCTGTGATCTCTGCCTCTCAATGGTCCTCTCAAGAGATGCCATACCCAGCAGAGCAAGTTTGAGGGTACGCCTAAGCCACAATTCCTGGTCCATGAGAATGCGACTCTCTTGCGCTTGGTCAAACCGAAAGATCACCATTGTTGCAACAGCCATGAGTATTTTGATGTTACATGTCTTTCTTTGACTCCATGCTTGCAACGCGACTGACGTGTTTCTATATAATGCATCAAGCCTCTTGAATGGATCAACTATGCTATCTCCACAAACCCATGCCTCTCGCACAGCATCATCAAAGCCCTCCAGCTTTATCCAATAGAGTTCAAACTGAAACCTCTTTTTAGGGCAAAACATGGTTGCAGTGTTGAGGTGTAGGGGGCGTGATCAGATACACCAGAAGATAAAGCTTGGAGAAGACAATCCGGGTTCGTCAACTCCCAATCCACCGAGACTAGCACTCTATCGATCTTGGTCATGGTGGGCGAATCCCTCTCATTTGACCAAGTGAATCTCCGCCCATGCATGTACACTTTCTTGATCTCATTGTTGTCCACGAAAGCCCTAAACTTCCCCATCATGCTTCGGTTTAGGTTAGCATTGTTTTTCTCAGACGCTTGCAAGATCATGTTAAAATCGCCCAAGACCATCCATGGCCCTGGACAGAGCTCTGTCCGCGTGTTTAGCTGCTCCAAGAAGGCTATTTTATGTGCATCTCCTTACGGAGCATAAACAACCGTTAGCCACCATTGTTCTCCTGCTTTAGTGTGTATCATGCCTGTTATAAAGTCAGTGTCCAGCTGGAGCTGATCCACATCCACCACAGAAGAGTCCCAAGCAAGTAGGATTCCTCCCCTAGTCTCAACAGCCAGCAAGTAAGCATAGCCATCAAAGGACGGCCCCAAGCATTGCATAACTGAGTAGCGAACAATTACATCAAGTTTAGTTTCCTGCAAACAAGCTATATTCGCCCTAATGGTGGTCACGAAACCTCTCACAACATCTCTTTTGGCCGAGTTGTTCAGCCCTCTCACATTCCAGCATATGATTGATGGGCTTGGATCCATAGATGATCAAGCAACCACCAACTCCATCTCTCTCCGGGGCCTATTGTGCTCCCAAGGTAGATTCCTTCCATCTGGCATGAATCATAGTCTAGCCTAGCTGGTTGTTAAACGGAACGAGCGAACATAGCGCCTGGTGCGGGTCGAACGGTTACAAAATCGTACGCGCCTGTTGCAATATTCCGTCCGTCTGGATTTTAGCTTTTGCCTTTATTTAATTACTATTTCCCATATAAAGTGCATATACACACATGTACCAAACATCCGCGTCTCAGAATGCTCCTATTATATCACGCGTTTCCTCCAGTATATATCTCCCGCGCAACCGATCCCACGCAGCGCACACACACACGCCGAACCATCACAACTCTCATTCCTTGCACTCCGGTCTCCCTTTATCCTTTCTCTGACTCTCTTCGGCATGGGGAACTTCGCGTCCTGCACGCTGGCCATGATCCCTGGGGCGGCCAAGGACGTCAGGATTGTGCGAAAATATTGTACGGAGCCATGGTGCAGTCGAACCCATGCTCAACACCGTACATCCTCTCACACCATCTATTGGGATTTGTGTCCGGCGCGCATCAAAACTCATGGCGGGAGTCATTAACTGATGTTTAATAGACTACTAGCATTGCTAATAAAGCCCACTGTTTGCTGATCCCCCTAGGCATTAAATTATTAACCTTGAATTGGTACATACAATACGTCTTCAATCTCCATGTTGACTAGGTCAGCTCACTATTTCTTATTCGCATTGTTATGTGTGATTGTAACAATCCCACTCACGAAAAATATGTGTTTAGTGCTCTGACTTTGTTCTTTTCCTCCTTTTTTCTTTTTTGCAGAAAATTTTGTTCTTCATTTCACTCTGTGTAAAGTGATTTTCTTGGTGTCTTACTGTTTTTTGTGTCACCTCAGACGAATATGTGTCAGTTAACTGACAAAATTCAGTATTTTGTTCTGACAAAACGTGAACGCATATTTTTCTAACAAAACTAAGCCTTTTGTTTTGGCAAAATCAGAGGATAAGCACAAGAGACAATATGTTTGCTATGTTCATCAATTTGTACAGGAGAATATGAAGAGTGCTGAACATATATATTTTTTATTCTCAAAGTTTGTCTAGTGTGCTACAGTACTTGGGAGCGCGTGCCAACACATGCAGATTAAAGAAAGGTGAGCACTGCTGCAGGTCTACAAGTTAAATGATCAGTATATGATTAGCACAAACAATAAAATTTGAATCCTAACATGGCCCGTATCCTCATGGAAGTACTGCTACATCCAACGGCGCTGAGCATGGCCTGATGCGGATCAAACGGTTACAAAATCGTGCACGCCTGTTGCAATATTCCGTCCGTCTGGATTTTAGCTTTTACCTTTATTTAATTACTATTTTTTTCATATAAAGTGCATATACACACATGTACCAAACATCCGCGTTTCAGAATGCTCCTATTATATCACGCGTTTCCTCCTGTGTATATCTCCTGCGCAACCGATCCCACGCAGCGCACGCACACACGCCGAACCATCACAACTCTCGTTCCTTGCACTCTGGCTTCGCCTTTATCCTTTCTCTGACTCTCTTCGGCATGGGGAACTTCGTGTCCTGCACCATGGCCATGATCCCCGGGGCGGCCAAGGACGTCAGGATTGTGCTCCCCGATGGCGGGCTGAGGCTGGTCAGGCCCCCGGCGACGGCGGCGGAGCTGATGCTCGAGGCGCCGGGCCATTTCCTGGCCGACGCGCGCGCGCTGCAGGCGGGGCGCCGGATCGTGGCGCTTGCAGCTGACGAGGACCTCGAGCTCGGGGGAGTCTACGCCGCCTTCCCCATGAAGCGGCTTGGCTCCAAGGCCGTGCCCGCCGACGTTTTCGCCAGCGAGGCTCATGCCCGGAGGCCCGCTTCGGCCAAGGTGTCGGACATCGTCGTGGCGTCGCCAGGGGTGGCTTCCGTTGCCACCGAGGAGGTCATCCCACCGGTCAGGACGCCGCGGTTGGATGAGATGGCCGCGGACAACGAGGCGGCTGCGGCAGAGATCGGAGAGCTCAATCAACGGATAAGCGGCGGTCGCTTGTCGAGGCGGCGGCCCACGTTGGAGACTATACACGAGGAAAGCTACGCCGCACTAGCATGCTAATGCTACAAGTCAATTAGCCTCTTCATTTTGATAGTGTGCAAAATTTGCCGCCTCTCTTTTCATGTATTTTTTGGGCCATGAAAGGGCAATTGAACACAAAAAGGTGAACAAATGATTAATGAATCAAGGAGATCCTACAATTTTTTAATCAACGAGTCAAGGAGATCCAGCAATTCTCACTCACCGATGTGGCGCGCCTCGCCGCTTCCGCAACCATCCGATCTCTCCCTGCGTCAGTCGTGCGCCCCAGCCGTTCGCAACATGGCGGGGCTTTGCAACATGAGCCGTGTCGCGCTCCGTCGAACCATTTTCTATGGTTCATGTAAAAAGGAAGTTTTCATTGCAATGTGGTCTATGTTGCAACCGTTTTTGTTGTCGCCGTCATTTGCAACATGGTCTGAGGGACACGCCTCATACACCCGAGGCGACGAACGGCGCGCCAAAATATCACTCGGTTGAGCGCTAGCCTTTTCTTATTAGTATGGGTGGGTAAATCACAGACTTTGCTAGTTATGGTAGGTTAGAAGAGCACTGCTGTGTGGCTCGATTCGGGACCAGGCGATGTACCTGATCTTTGTAAGAATGACCTACCCGTTGAGTGATTTATAAACTCTCCTTTAACCCGAAAAAAGGTAAATCACAAACTAAGCTGGTAAAAAATTATGCCACATTGCAATGCACATGTAACTATATATGTAAAAAGAACATTTCAAGGTCTATCTTGTCGGAGGAGGTTTGCTCATCGCATGTTTCTTTTTGAGAACGGAATTCTTTCGGTGTTGTTTAATGGAAGAAGGAAAGAAAAAGGTAAGTACAACAAGGAATGCATCGACCGCAATAAACTAGGGAAACGACAAAGGGAGTTATAAGAGCAACTCTGGCAGACCCGCAAAAGGCCTCGACCAGCAAAATAACATTAAAAATGCGGGTCCGCGCGGAAATTCCCGCCCGAACAGACCCTGCAAACGCGGTCGGCCCGCAAAAAAATTTGAGGGGCGCGGCAAAAACTTTACCCCAACCATCAAATACACGGTCCCCCCGGCCCGTCGGTGCCCTGCATATAGCAGGAGCGGTTGGTGGGGAGGACATTTCAGCCCGCGCTTTTCCCCACCAACCACCTCCCCTCTCCCCCTCGCCATGTCGCCGTTCAAAATTCCGGCGAAAGTAGCACGCCGAAAGGCCGCCACATGCACGAGATTGCCCTCCGCCCCCTCCCCCTCCTCCTGCGTCGGCGGGCCGGAAAGTTGTGGATCTGCGGCCCTTCATCGTTGGCGGCCGGATTTGGCTTTCCTGGCCACCGATGGCTGCGCCAAGCGATGGAATGGTCGGGGAGCATCTTGCGCAGTCCCGGCAAAGGCGCATCGCCGCATGCAGGTGCGGGTTCGTCCTCTCGCCGCCGCCGACGGTTTGCAGGCATGGATTCGGCCGGCCGGCCGCCGGGCTTGGCCCTCGCATAGAGGGCCTGTGGCTCGCCGATGCCGCTCATACAGTGCGATGACTGCGCGCGGACAGTGCTCTGGCTGACTTCGGGCACGCCGAAGCACCCAGATGGGTGTTCTTCACATGCGAAAACGACGGGGTACGTGCTCTTTTCAGTCGGCTCATTTCAATAGTTCATTTTTTAGGTCAATTATGTTAGCTCATTTCGAACGTCATCATGCGTGTAGGAAGATGGATGCTCATTTTGGTTTTGGGAAGGCAAATACATTGATTTATTAATAGAAAGAAACTTAATAGACCTTCGTGCACTCTCTAGTACAATCGAAGGCAATGAAGCCCATGCATGTGTAACTAGAGGGGAAGCAACGTCTACTTCTTTAGAACCAAAGAAAAAGAATGAAGAATGCAAGATCAAGAATCCAATGAAGAATGCAAGATCAAGAATGCGCGGATCAAAAATGAGTGCATGGAGAAGATATTGCTTCAACTAGTGGGAGCAATTATGGAAGTTGGAAATCTTCTAAAATGCATAATTGTGATTCTTGTTTTCTTTGGTCTTGCTATTCTAGCAAAGATTGGGTGATGTCCTATGTATCAAATGTTGTTGAAAAAGCAAAGAAATGCATTATGTTGTGTCAAATTGAGATGCAAATTTAGGTTTTGTGGGACGGGGGGAGCGGCCCCAGACCAGACTCGCAAAGCCAACCCGTAAAAGAGGATATTCGCAGAAGATGCTCTTTTACGGATCGGCTTTGCGGGGTCTGCCTCTGCGGCCGTCGGCGCCGGCCTGCAAAACCATTTTTTCGCGAACTGCAAACGTATTTTGCGGGTCGGCGGGATGCGGGGTCTGCTAGAGATGCTCTAAGTTTTGGCTAACTAGTTATGTCAAACTCTACAATGGGGTCACTATATCATTAAATTGATAGGCCCCTGGTAAAACTTTTATTTCGATTAAAACCGTATGAGTTACACATTTCATCTACTGTTAAAGGCACATTCTCTCCTATTAAAAAAATCCTTCCCCATCTTTGAAAATGAAGATTTGGTTATTGCATGTTTCTTTTTGAGAACACGGAATTCTTTCCGTGTTGTTTCACTAAAAAATGAAGGGAAAAAGGTTTCTCTACAAAATGGAATGCATTAGCGGCAACAAACAAGGAAAAACAATGACAATGACAAGGAGAACCAGAGATTTCAGTTATGTCAAACTCTACCTAGGTCTCACTAAATTGATAAACTCATGGTATAACTTTAATTTCGATAAAAAAACCATTTTTGGCATGCTTGGTTTATAACCAAAAGTGGCTATCCAATATTTTGGCAAGTCTTCAACATGCTAAAATCAGGATTTGTCGATATTTGGCAACTTTTCTTAAGGTTGCTGATTTTTTTGTTAATCAACCAATTGGTAGCCAGTCTTCTAAGTTTGCACTAGCATCGGCAGGCCAAATGTTGGCATCAACATTCATCTATTTTGTAAGGCACATCTCCGAGCTTTTGAAATACGTGTCTAATAATCTTTCTAGAGATACACATTCTGGGATGGAGTAATATGTTCACTGATGAAATTTGGACATAAACCCATTTATACTTATGATCAGTAGTACTTAGTTTTATTTTTTTTCAGCAACAATGACCTGCAATTTTCTCTATATATATGTATATAAGTCAGCGAACATTTCTCTCTTATTTTTTGAAAAAATAAAAAACCTTATTCACATTTCTTTTCCCAACCTTTCAAAAAAGTAGAATGACAAATATTTGTTTTGATACACGCAAAAGTTACACGACAGTTTCATTGTTATAAAAGAAGGAAAAAAGTGTCAGCACAACAAAGAATGCATCGGCCCCTGGCAAAGCAAAAGAGTATAAAGGCGATACAGAGACCTCAAAGTTTCAATTACCTAGGGTCTGCATGAATTGAAAGGCTCTTGGTTGAAGACTTCTCTTTCAACCGTGCATGTCATGTTCCATCTCTATTTAAACTACACATATTTTTAGAGCTTTAAAAGTCTAATAAAATACACAGAATGAGCATTTCGAGATAATGTGTTCACTCAGAAATTTTGAACAAAACATATATCCATTAATGTGAAAAGGTGGTGGATACTCATAGTTCTTACATATTTTTGCAATAGAAAATAATTCTATTTTAGTCCAATACTTTTTTCACATCACGTAATAGACAATTTTTTCGACCTTATCATATTGTTAGACATAAACTTATTCTCAGCCACCCCGGTCCTGGGTTATGTCAGGCCTGATATTCCTTTTTGTTGGCACTTATTGAGGCCTTTTGTCTTGCTGCATGGAATGAGTTGCTCGCGCGTTTAAAGTCCATCTAGTTATCGCGAAGTTCTAAAAAAATCTACTTAGTGCTAGAGTCGGACTAGTTTTGAGAAATTTATACTAGAGCGAAAAGTTTCCTGTCAAGTTATTATATTCAAATCATGCCCACACTACTTGAGTGGTGTGATTCATAGTTCAGGTAGCTTCAAACAATATACCCCCCCCCCCCCAACCACTACCATCAAAATATTGTGTGAAACATGTTCTGGATGAGTGGCATTGATGAAAGCAATCACCCCATATCCTCTTTGATGTCAACCTTGTTGTGGGCTTTATGGCTTACCAGCAATGATATGATTAAAAAAATGTTTTATCTCTTGTGTAGTTTATTCACGCATGTACACATTGACTCTGTAGATAGTTATTTTGCAGAGGCCCAAGGATAGGAATCTTTGTACCATGGTGTTACCCAGTAGGAGCATACAACCATGGAGGTTTTTCTTCAATATGGATGTTGGTGTAGTCTCCTGATAGGATCTACTTCATTTTGGGTTGTTTTTCTTTCCTTTTTCCTTTGTAAAACATTGCTTTTTGGTTCTTTCGGACATGTTGGTTGTGCCCATCAAGTTATGCAAAGGTCAGGTATGCTCATACCAACTCAATATAACGACCGAATTATATGACTCTTATCGAAAAGGAGCCCTGTCTCAACCGCTCTTAGTTCTCAACATGGCTGGCATAAGGCAGTCCTTGGAGGATATATTCTCCTATTTGTCTTCTGAAAAAGTTAGAAAAAAATATAACTCTATTAAATTAGAATTTTGCTCCGGTACACCCCTAGAAAAGTTACGGATTTTGATGTAGTAGATTAAAAGTGGAGATTATAGGGCACCCTTTCAATAAAAAAGGATAATATAGTCTTTTGCATTGAAAAATCAAATTATTCGGTGCGTTTGATCTGCAAGCTAATATGGTGATAGACCTTTTAAGTAACTTTAAGATTCGTGCAAAACTGTAAGGGGATGTATCCAAGCAAAACTCATTAAATTAACTCACAATTCCAAATTTGAAGATGCTAACCACAGATACCAACTCCCACAGATACCGCCCTAATATTTCAAGATCAGTGAGATGAGCAAAGAATAAAAATTGTGTTCCCAGGACATGGAGAAAACTGTCGTGGCAAAAGTCCAACGGTCCGCCAAAGAAGTACCGTTTGGTCAAGTAGTTTTCACTTGACAACTAGTTGAGCACGAGATGTGTCTTCAAGAAAAGAAGCCATCTCCAGGACAGTGAACGTGGAGTGATGTATCTTCAAGAAAAGAAGCCCAGAACATTCATCTCCGCCAAAGAACGTGGAGAAATTAACCAGATAAGACGGGGAGTGGCTACAGTGAACACCTACCAGGCGGCGGCACTGTAGTCACGCTCTCCTCGACCAAGCCACCGTCATCAGAGGCAGGGCTACAGTGATGAGCAGTCGACAGGACCCACAGGCGGTGGGCCCAACCTGTCGGCCGAGAGCCCAACAGCCGGAGGGATCCACCAGGCGGCGGTCCCCAACAACTGGTGGAGAAGCCGGCGATCGTAGACACTGACGTCCTGGACCTACACCCAGCCGGATTACTATTGTATCCCCGGGGGTAGGCCTATATAAACCCCCCGGAGCACCCATGCAAAGGGTTGAGCTCTTAGAGATTACACACACACACGTAGAGAGAGGAGTAGAGCTAGCCTTGCCCTTCTTCCTCCTCTAGCCGAACAGCTCAAGGAGCAAACTTGTAGCTACTTGTCGATCTAGTGATCATGCGGAGACCCCGCAGAGCAGGACTAGGGGTGTTATCTCCTAGGAAAGCCCCGAACCTGGGTAAGATGCGTCGGCGTGTATGTTTACGCCTTATCTCGTTTCCAGGCACCGGCGACGTCTTACTAGCTCTCACTATGATTAGCCATCCTTTGGCATATGTCGCACCAACCACCCGACAGGCGGCGCAGATGGGATCTCCGCTCAAGTCGCCCTAGATCAGTGAGATGAGCAAAGAATAAAAATCGCGTTCCCACAACTTGGAGAAAACTTTCGTGGCAAAAGTCCAACGGTCCGTCAAAGAAGTACCGTTTGGTCAAGTAGTTTTCACTTGACAACTAGTTGAGCACGAGATGTGTCTTCAAGAAAAGAAGCCATCTCCGAGACGGTGAACGTGGAGTGATGTGTCTTCAAGAAAAGAAGCCTAGAACGTTCATCTCCGCCAAAAAATGTGGAGAAATTAACCAGATAAGACGAGGAGTGGCTACAGTGAACGCCTACCAGGCGGCGGCACTGTAGCTACGCTCTCCTCGATCAAGCCACCATCATCAAGGCAGGGCTACAGTGATGAGCAGCCGACAGGACCAACAGGCGGTGGGCCCAACATGTCGGCCGAGAGCCCACAGCCAGAGGGACCCACCAGGCGGTGGGCCCAACCTGTCGGCCGAGAGCCCGACAGCCAGAAGGACCCACTAGGCGGCGGGCCCCAGCAACCGGTGGAGAAGCCGACGACCGTAGACACTGACGGCCTGGGCCTACACCCAGCCGGATTACTATTGTACCCCCGGGGTAGGCCTATATAAACCCCCGGGGCACCCATTCAAAGGGTTAAACTCTTAGAGATTACACACACACGTAAAGAGAGGAGTAGAGCTAGCCTAGCCTTTCTTCCTCCTCTAGCCGAATAGCTCAAGGCGCAAACTTGTAGCTACTTGTCGATCTAGTGATCATGCGGAGACCCCGCAGAGCAGGACTAAGGGTGTTATCTCCTAGGAGACCCCCGAACCTGGGTAAGATGCGTCGGCGTGCATGTTTACGCCTTATCCCGTTTTCAGGCACCGACGACGTCTTACTAGTTCCCACTATGATTAGCCATCCTTTGGCATATGTCGCATCAACCACCCGACAGGCGGCGCAGATGGGATCTCCGCTCGAGTCGCCCTAGATCAGTGAGATGAGCAAAGAATAAAAATCTCGTTCCCACGACTTGGAGAAAACTTTCGTGGCAAAAGTCCATCGGTCCGTCGAAGAAGTACCGTTTGGTCAAGTACTTTTCACTTGACAACTAGTTGAGCACGAGATGTGTCTTCAAGAAAAGAAGCGATCTCCAAGACTGTGAACGTGCAACCAGAAATTCCCAGCGGGGATTTTTGTTTTGTTCCCTTTTTGCTTCGTAGCAGCCCCGAGCTATCCTTCAGGAGAAACACACACCTGTTAACAACATGCAGGTCCTCGAGCAGAAGATGCAAATCATTGTGCACCATGAGGCCGGCCGGCACAGGTACTGCCCACTGAAGCTGACATGCACATGGAGTGCTCATGAAGGTACGTGGGTGAGCCACTTAATTGTGCTAATCAGATCTAAGCTACAATTATGCTTTCTATAGTTTCTTCTTATTCTTCTGAATGAGTGACCAAAATTAGAGAAACAGAGCGTCTATCTTGAAGTCAAGTGCAGAATAAATCATCCCGTACGTACGTCCCCCCACACTGCTTCCACTTGCACCCATTTACTCCATGTCACCAAGACGTTGCTTCGAAGCTAACTTAACTTGTCGATGGAACACTCGCAGCAAAACGCAAGTACTAGTACGATGTCTACACAGCAGCTAACATAATGATGCACTCACTGCGTCACTGATCCACTCGTTATGACCCTTTTGATGCATGGTCCATGTACCAAAGTTAGTAAATTAACGAGGTTTAATTTCCAGTGGTTAACATGGTCCACCCCTCACATCTTGAGATAGAAAGAAAGGCCGCAGAACATGAAAGGCAGGTCGATTAGAAGAAACACCAGCTAGCCAACGCAATTAAAGGCCTGGCAAATAAAAAAACACGATTAAAGGTAGCTACTGTGAAGACTAAAGATGCTTTGGAATAATAATAATAATAATAATATACTAGTATATCATGGCACACCTCAATAGTGATGTGGGCTACACTAGACAGTGCCCCGGGACAGCGAAGCCACACCACCCTCCACTATCTCATCCGACGCAGGCAACGGCAAGGCAAGCTAGCGAGACCAGATACCAATCATGCTATGGATTTTTCCTTATCCGTCCGCGAAATGAAAGTGAATGGATTTTTCCTTAGCTAATGCGCAACTTGCAGAGGATGTGTTGACCTATTTTTAGTTAAATCAGAATGAATTATATGATGATTAATTAGTGGGGATTGCCAGCAATCTGGTTGGCGAGTTAATGTTAAGCGCATGTGAAGCCGGCCATTACGATTTATTTTCTTTTTTTGAAGTCTTCAACGAAATATCCTTTTTATATTTTATGGGATTTTTTACATTTTTCTAGCAAAATATCAGCACGAAGTTTTACATGGCCCACAGGATCCAAAAGGCAAACATGGCGACCCAGAACAAAATGCAATGAATTTCTAGCAATATTGCGGGCACCCTCATTTAATCCTTCATCTCAATACTTCTCTAGTGGCCATAGCACTTTCCCAAGGGTCCCTTCCTGAATGCTACAAATAACACCAGAATGGTTAGAAGCAGCAGTCAACGAGCTTAAACCTTGATTCCGAGCCAGGCATAATACTTCCCTACACGGGATCACTTCAACAGATGAGGGGTTAATCACTCCGTCCAATGGCGTAGCCAGGCCCTAGGCTACCAGGGCTATGGCCTAGGGCGTGGCAGCTTGTCCGTTCGTTGACTATAGTATCAGAAACACTATTCGGCATGTTTAGTATTGTAGCTAGGCTGTTGGCCCGGTGCGTGTCACCAACCTGGCTAGGCCTTTGACTTCGTCCATAATCAGTACAGAGGCTCCCAAGAAAGCTCCACTTTTTGGGCGAAATATTACTGTCGTGGAGCTCTTCCTTTCCTCCACTAAAATCACCCCATCATCATTGTCTTTTACATTTTCCCTAGGGAATCCATGCAGCATCGCGCCTAGGCGGTTGAACTGTCCTGGGACAGTACTTACCGCATCTGTTTAAGCTCCGTGATAAAACTCGCAATGGATTTACTCATAGCAAATGGAGACATGACTATATTCTCTTTGCAACTGCCAAATTGCCCATAAATTCACCACCATCTTAACATAATTTTGTTTTGATGATTTTCATCCAACTCAAACATCCAATTATTTGTGTTATCCGCACTTGATTTTATTTGATCATACAACTCCTCATCTACTAACACCCACATGTCAGCGAGTCATTCGGCACTGCATTAACAAAGGCCTACATGAATCTTATTGCCGACTACATATCAAGCATGTGCTTTCCTCAGCCATGTGCTTATGGTGTGACACTTCAAACGTTGACAGACTTTGCCTAGCTAGTTGCCATGCAAAAACCCACGGTGGTATCTCATGCTTCTGAAACCTTGTGCAAGCCTTTTCTTCTCTTCTTGGATCCATCCAACCATGCTTCTATGCGGTTTCTAGCATGTATCAACAATGATACACCGAACATAATGTAAAGCTCCCAGACTTTCCATGATACCAAGCCAAACAATTCGGATAAATTTTAGTGAGCAAAGAAATTTTCCTAATCGCCTCGGCATCCCATGGCAAAAAATTATTTGCAAGTGCATCCTCCTTCCAAACCTGATTCACCAGATCAATCAAATTAGCAACCCTCTAAGGTCCCGGTGAAGTTGGACTAGGGGGCTCATCATTGCATCTCTCGGGATCTAGTTTTCATTCCATATGTATGTCGACTCTCCATCCCCAATCCTATGGAGCAATCCTTGTTTGAGTACGTCGTGACCTTCTAACATTGACCTCCACACCTATAAGGGCCTCAACCTGCACTCAAAAACTCTTGGTCATGGAAATAGATCGCCTTCAAAATCTGTGCACTTTGGGTGTTTGGTTCTTGAATCAGCCGCCATCCCTGTTTAGCTAGTAAGGCTAAATGAGCAATTCCATCTTTTGAAAACCTAGCTCTCTCATGTATTTGGGATGTATCATGTCCTGCCAAGACACCCATGCCATTTTTTGTGAGAGGGACGCAAGGATGATTTGATCTTCATGAAGTCAGCCTTGCACGTTGGATAGGTTGGCATTGGTGCATTAAAGTGGTTGAGCCCATGTTAGGTTTAAGACTAGCCCATAACAAAGAGTTGCCAATGTTAATATCGAGTTCTCCTGTTTAACAAGAGAACTCCTATCTGCCACAAATGATACATGTCATCCGGAAAAGTTATATCTCACCACACATACCGCATGGAATAACGACGTAAATGATATGTGTCGCCGCATATCCTTAGACCTACTAGCATGCGAAGGTAGGATAGTCCATTAACAGTTTTGGCAACGTCCGGTACAGGTTTGGGAACCTTCAAACAAAATTCTTCCAAGGATTTTCGGTTGTTTACTATTTTTATTTGTTTTTCACCCTTTTCTGTTTTCTCTTTTTATTTACTAATTCATATTTTTATCTTTTCGGTTATTTTTAAATTTTTAGATTCGTGGTCATATTTAGGATTCATGAATATTTTTACAAATAATTTTAAATTCATGATCTGTTCAAATTTTTTACATATTTTAGAATTAGTGAATATTTTTAAAATGCATGCAGATTTCATGAATCTATGAACATTTTCTCAAATCCTCGATTTTTTAAAATCTGTGTACATTTTTCAAAATTTGCAACATTTTCTAACCCATGATTTTTCAAATTCGTGAACATTTTAAATCATTTTAAAATTTATGAACATTTTATAAATCCACAGCATTTTTTGAATTCGTGAGTATTTTTCAAATTCAATTTCTTCTGAATTTGTGAACATTCTTTCTTCAAATTCAAGAATATGTTTTGAACTCACATTTTTTGAATTCATTAATATGTTTTTTCCTGAAAATTTTTAAATTTTGTGAGATTTTTGAACATTTTTTAAATTCATGAGCATTCTTGAATTTACGAATATTCTTTTCAAGTTCATGACTTTTTTTCAAACATTCAAAAAAAATTGTTAAAACTAACAGCAAAGAAAATTTGATAAAAAATTTGCTTTTCCGTATAGTTTTGGTTTTTATAGGCAATATAATTTTGGTAAGAGAACAAACCTGGTAATGAGGAAAAATATTTTTAACAGAAAGAAAAACCCACAAAAACACTTGAGCAACGAGCAAAATCACCGCATGGGCCGGCTCAGAAATGAAGGAAAAATATATTTCCTACCCTATAAAAGAGACACGTGAGCTATCCTTCTGGGGAGCTCCTATTCGGCAATGTAAGCGTCGGTTCGTGCTGAAAAAGCAAAATCACCGCATGAGCTAGCCCAAAAATGAAGGGAAAAATATATATCCTCCCCTATACAAGAGGCGCTTCAGCGACGCTTCCGGGGAGGTCCTATTCAGCGTTGTAAGCGCCGGTTTGCACTGGTGGCGCTCGCATGCGACGCGTAGCGGGCCGGCCGAGCAACCTATTGAAAAAGCAAACACGAAGGAAAAAAAGTCCATGTTTATAAGGGGGAAGTGGGGTTCAAACTCCGGACGCCAAAGTCAATGCATACACACGATTAACCACTAGACCAAGCTCAATTTGTCGATGACTAGAGGATACAGTGCCATTTGGCCATTCTTTCAGTACACACATTAAACATATAGTAGTATTATATACCGACTATAAATTATTTGAATAAAGAAAACACAAATTTGAATAAACAAATCATGAAAACCATGAATTGAAAGAAATCAAAATTTTGAAAAGGTATATACAATTGACAAAAGTTCGCAAAAAATGGGAAAAGTTTGTGAATTCGAAAAAAAACATAAAATATCAAAAAAAATCTCATCAAATTTGAAAAGGTCCAGCAAATTTGAAAAAAAGTTAAATTTTCAAAAATTAAGTGAATCTGAAAAAATACTTTCAATTTGAAAAATTCATTGATTTTGAAAAAAATTCAACAATTTAGAAAAAATCATCAATTTTAAAAAAGGTCATCTATGTTAAAAAATGTTCATCAATTTTGAAGAAAAGTTCATCGATTTTAAAAAAAGTTCACAAATTTGAAGCAAAAATTCGCGCATTTAGGAAAAAGGAAAAAGAAAACTATTCCAAGAAAAACACGAAAATAATAATAAAAAACAAACGATACCATTTGAAAGAAAAAGAAGAAAAATAAGAAAAATAAGAAAAGAAATAAAATGTTGTAAGTTAACACAAAGGTGAGATGACTGTTGACTGGGTTGGTTACCGCAGCTTGCAGATAACCAGGAGTCGTGGTTCGTATCACGCCCCACGCACGCAGGTTTTTTGCGCGTTAGAAAAAAGAGGGGAAAAAGAAAGATGGGTCGGCCCAACTAGACGCGCGTGTGAGTGCCCTTTTGAGAGAACAACAGAAACTGGCGCCTTAAGCGCCAAATAGGGAGTGCCATGCTTCTGTATCGCTCTTTACAAGCGATACATATATCACCTCCTGTTTAAGGACCAAACCCGCAGCCATATCATTACTATAACTGCTTTGGCCTGGGCCATTTAATTATTTCTCACAATGCTTTTCTCACTGTTTTTGGGAAGGTTCTAGAACCTTCTTTGACCAAGTTTTCTTGGTTTTACCCCCTTCGTTCCCAAATAGATGGGAGCTCATATTCAGCGCTGTAAGCGCCAGTTTGCACTATTGGCGCTCGCACGCGACGCGTAGCGAGCCAGCCCAGCAACCTGCTAAAAGGAAAAACGCCAAGAGAAAAAAGTCCCCTTTATAAGCGCGAAGTGGGACTCGAACTTCGGAAGCCAAAGTCAATACACACACACGTTAACCACTAGACCAACTCAATTTGTCGACTACTAGAGGAAACAGTGCTACTCTACCGTTCTTTTATTACAAACATTAAACATATAGTAGTATTATATACCAACTACAAATTATTTGAATAAAGAAAACATAAATTTGAATAAAGCATTCATGAAAACCAAAAATTGAAAGAAATCGAAAATTTGAAAAGGTATGTATCAATTGAAAAAAGGTTCACAAAAAGGGAAAAGGTTTGTGAATTTGGAAAAAGTTCATCAAAATTTCAAAAAAATCTCATTGAATTTGGAAAAAGTTTGTCAAATTTGAAAAATATTGGAAAGGGTTCATTGAATTTTTTAAAAATCATACAATAAGGAAAAAAGCATTAAATTTGAAAATAAGTTACAGAATTTGGGAAAAAATCATCAATTTTAAAAAAAGTTCACAATTTTGAAAAAAAAAGTTTATCAATTTTGAAAAAAGATCATCGATGTTAGAAAAAGTTCGTCGATTTTGAAGAAAAGCTCATCAATTTTCAAAAAAGTTCAATAATTTAGAAAAAAGTTCACACATTTAGCAAAACGAAAAAATAACAAAAGAAAAAAATATTCCAAGAAAAAAACAGAAAATAAAAATAAAAAAATAAACCGAGCGAAGAAAAAAGAAAAAAAGAAAGAAGAAAAGAAGAAAAAATTTGTAAGTAAACACAAAGGTGAGATGGCTGGGTTGGTTAGCGCGGCATGTAGATAACCAGGAAGTCGTTTTTCTTGGTTTTACCCCCTTCGTTCCCAAATAGATGGGAGCTCCTATTCAGCGCTATAAGTGCTGGTTTGCGCTGCTGGCGCTCGCACGCAAAGCGTAGCGAGCCGGCCCGACAACCTGCTGAAAAGGTAAAACGCCAAGGGAAAAAAGTTGACATTTATTAGGGTGAAGTGGGACTCGAACTCCGGATGCCCTGGAATAATTTTCAAATCCATGAAATTTGCTTAAAATAGAGGAAGAGTTTTCAAATTCATGAATATTTCCAAATTTGGTATATTGTTTGAAATAGAAGAAGACATTTTGAAATCCGAGAATATGTATTTAATTCATGAACATTTTGAAAAAAAATCTAAGAATATTTTTAAAAATTCATTAAAAAAATTGAAAACCCGATAACATTTTTCAAATTCATGATTTTTTTAAGAAAAAATCAAAACTATTTCTGAAATTTCAAGAGCATTTTTTGAACTCTTCTGTTTTTTAAATAGGGAACATGCATGGATCCAAATCGATCCAACGATTGCAGGTGCTTGTTTTTTTTACGCTAAACACACGCTTTATTTATTGGTCAAGAATGTCTTGAGGAATACAATTGAGAACAGAAGGTTGAAGAAGCCAAACATGGCGATCAACTGAAAGGTTAAGCGTGTACTTAGTGAGCTTATGTGCCTCGATATTAAAAACAAAAAAGACAATGTTGGAAATCTAAAGACATTAACTGAAACTCTCTAATTATGTGATCATACTTCCCGCCATTGCCTTTAGAGATGTTTGAAACAACATTTTTTCTGTCGGATCCGACGACAATATATGTGTGAAGAAGATCGATGGCCAATGCCATTGCCTGTCGGCAAGCCAGTGCCCCGAGAGTGGGTGCATGAGAGACTCCTTCAAAAACTATTGCCAAAGCCCCATGTAGGCACCATCGTTGTTCCTGCAAAATGCGCCCACTCATCCACGTTTTGAAGATTTAGAGATAACACCATCAACCTTAGTTTTGCCGTAGCCCTACGCGGGGGAATCTAGTGCAGCTCGACACCTCTTTCAGTTTGCGTGCATACCTGCCCCATTACCGGTCTGCTAGCATTATTTTTGTGATGAACCGATCAACAAAGAAATGTGTGCAGGTACGACTAAAGAAGTCGTGCTCGTGGATCACCTTCCACCCGGAGTGCCATATCGCCCATAAGGTGACGAGCACTCGGATGAAAGCTATATGAGGGAGCTTCTCCATTACTATGAATATCCAATGTTTCACGTCTTGCTTCGTTGTTTCACTTATCACATCTACCATGTCTTGATCCTCAAGGGCACAAGCACACCTCGACAAGGTGCACTACATCAGTGAATGTCGCCATGAATCATCATTCCCACACATGACATAGTTCCCTGTTGAGCCATGTTTCAGTGATGAAGCAAATCCGCCGATGGAATGGACAGTTGTCCAACCTCCAAAGGAAGATTATGATTTTCGATGACACTTGTATCTTCCATAATTGCACAATGATCACTGCTCAGTCTCGGTGT
Organism: Triticum aestivum; assembly: GCF_018294505.1. NCBI lineage: Eukaryota > Viridiplantae > Streptophyta > Magnoliopsida > Poales > Poaceae > Triticum > Triticum aestivum. The sequence continues at coordinate 490,810,254 of NC_057801.1, read as the reverse complement.
TGGACGAATCTCCCTGACAATCAAGCCATGCCTCTCGGTGGATCTTAGTTGTGACAATCATCCGATAAGCCGATCTTACTGGAAATACTCCTTTTGGATCATGATTTTCGACCCAAAAATCATCACCTTGTCTGGTGCATAAAGGAATAAAAAGGATCGCCTCAGCGTCAAAAGCTATGAAAAAAATTCAGGCAACCTCCTTGTTCAATCCCCAATGTTGTGTAAAATAAGTGCACAAGCCCAATGTGGTGGGTCTGGTGACAAGCTTGTGATAGGTCTCATGTTAAAATCTTGAGGCAGCGAGTTGTCACGCCATATCTGATTTGTTTAACAATTGCCTACCCTTTGAATAAATCCTTGGGCTAGAACTTCACATTACCTTCAACTATTGCACACTACACCTAAGTGTTGGAAATATGCCCTAGAGGCAATAATAAAGTGGTTATTATTATATTTCCTTAATCATGATAAAGGTTTATTATTCATGCTATAGTTGTATTGATTGGAAACTTAAATACATGTGTGAATACATAAGCAAATATCATGTCCCTAGTAAATCTCTACTAGACTAGCTCGTTGATCAAAAGATGGTTAAGGTTTCCTAACCATAGACATGCGTTGTCACTTGATAACGGGATCAAATCATTAGGAGAATGATGTGATGGACAAGACCCATCCGTTAGCATAGCATATGATCATTCAGTTTATTGCTACTGCTTTCTTAATGTCAAATACATATTTCTTCGACCATGAGATCATGCAATTCCTGGATACCGGAGGAATACATTGTGTGCTCTCAAATGTCACAACATAATTTGGTGATCATAAAGGTGATCTACAGGTATCTTCAAAGGTGTCAGTTGAGTTGGCGTGAATCGAGATTGGGATTTGTCACTCCGTATGACGGAGAGGTATCTCTGGGCCCTCTCGATAATACAGCATCACAAGAAGCTTGCAAGCATGTGACTAAGGATTTAGTTACAAGATGATGTATTACGGAATGAGTAAATAAACTTGCCGGTAACGAGCTTGAACTAGGTATGGAGATACCCACGATCGAATCTCGGGCAAGTAACGTACCGACAGACAAACGGAACTATGTATGTTGTCATAAAGGTTCGACCAATATAGATCTTCGTAGAATATGTGGGAACCCATATGGGCATCCAAGTCCCACTATTGGTTATTGACCAGAGAAGCATCTTGGTCATGTCTACATCATTCTCGAACCCGTAGGGTCCGCACGCTTAACGTTCGTTGATGATATAGTATTATATGAGTTATGTGAGTTGGTGACCGAATGTTGTTCGGAGTCCCGGATAAGATCACAGACATGACGAGGAGCTCTGGAATGGTCCGGAGGTAAAGATTGATATATAGGATGATAGTATTTGGTCTACGTAAAGGTTTCAAAATGCACCGGGTATTTATCGAATCACCGAAAGGGGTTCCGGGAGGCCACAGGAGCATATTGGCCAAACGGGTCAACGAGGGAGAGCACACCAGCCCACATGGGGCTGATGTGCCCCCCACCTCATGGCGCCGGTCCTAGAGAAGGAAGGGAGAGGTCCATCCCCCTCTTTCTTTCTCTTCCAAATGCAGGGAAAGGAAAGGGGGGGGCTCCCCTCCTGCCTTCCCCCCACGCGCCCAAGAAGGAAGGGGGGCAGCCAGGGCAGGCGCCTAGGGCAGCCGCCGGCTCCCTTTGGGGGCGCCCTAGGCAGCCTCCCCTCCCCTCTCCACCTATATATATGTGAGTAGAGGAGGGGGTAACACACACCACGATTCCGAAGCCGTGTGAGGCGCCCCCTCTCCCTTCTAGTTCCTCCTCCGTCCATGTCTGTTCTACTTGGCGAAGCCCTGCGGAGAAGTTTCACCACCACCATCACCATGCTGTCATGCTACAGGAACTCATCTACTACTTCGCCTCTCTTGCTGGATCAAGAAGGCGAGGACGTCATCGAGCTGAATGTGTGCTAAACGCGGAGATTTCGTGCCTTCGGTGCTTGATCGGCACGGATCATGAAGGTGTATGATTACATCAACCACGTTGATAAACATTTTCGCTTCGCAATCTACAAGGGTATGTAGATGCTCTCCCCCTCTTGTAGCTATGCATCTCCATGGATACATCTTGCGTGTGCGTAGATTTTTTTCCCCATGCAACGTTCCCCAACAGTGGCATCATGAGCCAGGTCTATGCATAGATGATATGCACAAGTAGAACACAAAGTAGTTGTGGGCGGTTGAGGGAGTCCTGGATTAAGGGGTCCTCAGACAGCCGGACTATATGTATATGCCAGGCTGTTGGACTATGAAGATACAAGATAGAAGACTTCGTCCCGTGTCCGGATAGGACTCTCCTTTACGTGAAAGGCAAGCTTGGAGGTTAGGATATGAAGATTCCTTTCTCTGTAACCGACTCTGTGTAACCCTAGCCCCCTCCGGTGTCTATATAAACCGGAGAGTTTAGTCCGTAGGACAACAACAATCATAACCATAGGCTAGCTTCTAGGGTTTAGCCTCTACGATCTCGTGGTAGATCAACTCTTGTAATACTCATATCATCAAGATCAATCAAGCAGGAAGTAGGGTATTAACTCCATCGAGAGGGCCCGTACCTGGGTAAACATTGTGTCCCCCGCCTCCTGTTACCATTAGCCTTAGACGCACAGTTCGGGACCCCCTACCCGACATGCGCTGGTTTTGGCACCGACATTGGTGCTTTGATTGAGAGTTCCGTTGTGTCGTCACCACAAGGCTTGATGGCTCCTTCAATCATCAACAACACAGTCCAGGGTGAAGTTTTTCTCCCTGGAAAGATTTTCGTATTCGGCGGCTTCGCACTGTGGGCCAACTCGCTTGGCCATCTGGAGCAGATCGATAGCTAGGCCCCTGGCCATCAGGTCAGGTTTGGAAGCTTGAACTACACCGCTGACATCCGCGGAGACTTGATCTTCGACGTATTCGAGCCCATGATAGCCGCGCCCTGCCGCCACGATGAATATGACCTAAATCTGTCATCGGACTGTGTGCAAGAGATAGCGCCTGTAATCGCTCTGGCCCTAGATCCAGAGCAGAGCGCGCCATCCAAGGACGGGAAGCTCAACCTCGCCACGGAGGCCGCCGTCTCAGTGGCGCTAGAGCCGAACATAGATCTGACCTCTAACGAGGCCCGTGTCATCGGAACCTCGGACTCGTCTCTGGCCATAGGCTCCGAACCGCGTGTATCCGCACCCATCGAATCTGATCGAGCGCCGATCTTAGAGTTCAGCTCCGCGGACATCTTCCAACACTCACCCCTAGGCGACGTGTTAAACTCACTAAAGTCTCTCTCTTTGTGCGGAGATTCTTGGCCGAACTATGTCCGGCTTGAGTGGGAAGTGGACGACGAAGAACTTCGTTACCCACCCACCACCCACTTCATGCTTGATTTCGACTCCGAAGACATTGACGGTATGGACGACGATGCCGGAGAAGAACAGGAACCACCGCCCACAGGGCGCTGGACAGCAACCTCCTCATACGATATATATACATGGTGGATACACCCAAAGAAGGCAATGGCGATGACATAAAAGATTCAATTGAGGATAAACTTCCTGAGAAGCAATCTAAGCGCCGACGTCAGCGATGCCGCTCTAAATCACGCCATGGTAAAAATAGCGATACCGGCACAAGAGAGAATAGCACTCCGGATGATGCCGAAGACAATGAAGACCCCGCCAACAAACACAACAGCTCGAGGATACACACATGACAAACCAAGGCGGTACGATTTGGAAAATAGAGCAAGACAAACCAGATCGATCTATGGATCATGGGGGTGTGCCCCGACGTGCAACGACGGCCACCAAGCCGGATATAACAAACACAAACCTGTCCGGGCCGAATACCACAGACCGGCTCCAACTGAGCTGTGTACCGACATAGCCCGATACAGAGGTGCCGCACACCCCCTCTGCTTCACTGATGAAGTAATGAGCACAAATTCCTAGAAGGGTTTAAACCCGTAAACATTGAATCATATGATGGAACAACAGATCCCGTGGTATGGATCGAGGACTTCCTTCTCCATATACATATGGCCCGCGACAATGACCTCCACGCCATTAAGTATCTCCCGCTAAAACTCAAGGGACCAGCTAGGCACTGGTTGAACAGTCTGCCCGAAAACTCCATTGGCAGTTGGGAGAACCTGGAGGATGAATTCCTTGACAACTTCCAGGGCACGTATGTCCGACCTCCGAATGCCGATGACTTAAGCCACATAATCCAACAGCCCGGAGAGTCAGCCAGGAAATTCTGGACTCGGTTCTTAACTAAAAAAGAACCAAATCATTGACTGTCCGGATGCCGAAGCCCTAGCAGCCTTTAAGCATAACATCCGCGACGAGTGGCTCGCCCGACACCTCGGCCAAGAGAAGCCGAAGTCCATGGAAGCCCTTACGACGCTCATGACCCGCTTTTGCGCGGGCGAGGATAGTTGGCTAGCTTGTAGCAACAACACCTCAAGTAAACCTGGCACTTCTGAAGCCAGAGATAGCAATGGCAAGCCCCGACGCAATAGACACAAGCATCAAAATAATGGCGATAATGCCGAAGACACGGCCGTCAATGCCGGATTCAGTGGCTCCAAGTCCGGTCAGTGGAAAAAGCCATTTAAAAGAAACAATCCGGGCCCGTCCAGTCTGGACCGCATACTCGATCATCCATGCCAAATCCACGGCACCCCCGATAAACCAGCCAATCATACCAACAGAGAATGTTGGGTCTTTAAATAGGCCAGCAAATTAAATGCCGAAAACAAGGAAAAGGGATCGCAAAGCGACGACAAGGAGGAACCCCGGCCACCGGACACAGGGGGACAGAAGAAGTTTCCTCCCCAAGTTAAAACAGTGAATATAATATACGCTACCCATATCCCCAAAAGGAAGCGGAAGCGCGCACTAAGGGACGTCTACACGATGGAGCCAGTCGCCCAAAAATACAACCCGTGGTCCTCCTGTTCAATCACTTTCGATCGAAGGGACCATCCGACTAGCATCCGTCACGGTGGTTCATCCGCACTGGTGCTAGACCCTATCATTGAGGGATTCCACCTCACACGTGTCCTCGTGGATGGTGGTAGCAACCCGAACCTGCTCTATCAGGATACAGTGCGCAAAATGGGTATTGATCCCTCAAGGATCAAGCCCACAAAAACCACCTTTAAAGGTGTCATACCAGGTGTAGAGGCCTGCTGTACAGGCTTAATCACACTGGAAGTAGTCTTCGGATCCCCGGATAATTTCCGAAGCGAAGAATTACTCTTCGATATCGTCCCCTTCCGCAGTGGTTATCACGCACTGCTCGGACGAATCGCATTTTCTCGTTTCAATGCGGTGCTGCACTATGCATACCTTAAGCTCAAGATGCCCGGACCTCGCGGTGTCATGACAGTCAATGGAAATACGGAGCAATCTCTCCGTACGGAGGAGCACACCGCGGCCCTTGCAGCAGAAGTACAGAATAGCCTTCTTAGGCAAAACCCCAATTTGGCAATAAAGCCCCTGGACACCGCCAAGCGGGTCCGAGCTACTCTGCAACAGGACCATCGGGCTCGTCCGGAGCTCAGCTAGCAATCCGGCCTTCATCCCAACCCCAATACAGCGGTGAAATTAGTGCCGCGCATACATAACTACGCACTTAAAATACCATGGGAACGGGCGGAGGCACGGCTAGACTGTGGTCCACAATGCGGCTTAACCGCTTCTGGATCCGCATACCTTCACTTTTTCTCTTTTCTTTCAGGTTCTTTCTCTAGGTTTCTTTGGATAAACCTTCTCATTGGACCCGTAGCGGGACGGATACACCAAGAAAGCTAGGGGCTCGGATGTATAAGGGAATACCTAGGTGGTCTCTGCTAATGATCTTCATACCTGTTTTAAATACCCACATGCAGCTCGCTCTTGGTCATGGCATGTTAAATAGCCTTATTTGCTTATTGCACTACTTGTACACATACGCCTTGACGTATTAATCGAATTACAATGAAAAATAATTGGCAGTGTTTGCTTATTACCTAATTTTTTTTCCTTGTGTATTTATTTTCAATAGCACCCGTACATTCTGGTATGCCTTAATTCGCCAGGGGCTCCATTGTACCCCATAACACGGCTAGAAAGTCCGAACACTTTTACAGTACAGTTCGGCACCCCGAACTTATAGCATTATATGCATTGGCTCTGAATCATGTCTTTGGTCAATAGTTGGGTTGCCCGGCTCCTGTGCTTGCTACCTTATGTTCCGCTATATCGGCTAGGGTAGTAAAGAGAGAACTATTGCGATTGTGTCCCGGTTCTTCCGGACGAGCACCTCAGTAGAGAAAGCCAAAAACTGACTATCATGATGCGGCGAGAGCTGGTCAGCTGTTCGAGAGGTTTTCAAATCGTTAGAGATTTTTTCCGCTTTATGTGACGAATCAGTCTTTATCCGATTAGGCGTGTATAGCACTTCGGCCTTCCGAATACCAGGGGCTACGCCAAAATTTAAAATTATAGAACTCCTATGGCTAAGTGAGGGTGATAAAGCTGTATAGTCCGATTGCCTTGTTCGTTGCGCTAAACACCTCCTTGAAGGACCAAAAATTTGGGTAAAGAGTGTTTAGGTTTATCCCAAACACCCCTGTACTAGCTACGTGGGGGCAGAAGCCGACGACTGGCCAACTCTCAGATTTTATAAACGGCGCATAGGAGGTAGAATTTTAAATAACGAGCATTATATTCCATAAGGACCTTGTTCCATATTACAGGACAGGATAAAATAATGCTTTCAGGGGAAAATTATATCCTTAGCACATTGCTCCACCACAAGGCGGGATCCCTTCATGACACTGTCATATACATCTCGGGCTTGTGGTGCTCCTTACCCTCGGGCGGACCCTCGGTCATCAACTTCGTGGCGTCCATCTTCGCCCAGTGCATCTTGGCACGGGCGAAAGCCATCCGCGCACCCTCAATACAGACCGACCGCTTGACGACATCAAGCCGAGGGCAGGCACTGACAGCCGCTTCACGAGTCTGAAGGAGCTACTGGGCATGGGCTCGGCAGGCCATAGCCAGACTATTAGGTCCTTCATGGCCAGTTCGGCCGCCTTGTGCAGCTCGACCAACTGTTTTAGCTGGTTGCTAAAGGGCACCGGATGTTCTGGTCCAAGGTATTGAGACCAGAACAACTTCTTTGTAGAGCTCCCTTCTTCGGCTCGAAAGAACTCTGCAGCATCTGATACGCTGCGCGGCAGATCCGCAAATGCTCCTAGATAACTCCAAATTCGGGTAAGTAAAAAAGAATGTTTCCTTCACATACTTGCTTTGCATAATATAAGCCTTACCCACCACGATCTCCTTGGCCGCCTGGATTTCCTGGAGGGTGCTTTGGGCTTCGGCTCGGGCATCTTGCGCGCTCTGGCGGGCCTTTGCAAGTTCAGACTCTCGAGTCTTAGAATCATGCTCCAAGGACTCGTACTTTTTGACGGTGTCCTGGAGCTCTTGCTGGACCTCGCTGACCCGGGCCTCCTGTTTCTCGCGCGCAGTGCATTCCTCAACCGCTTTGTCCTCAGCCTCGGCCAATGCCTTCTTAAGGGCCGCTACTTCAGTCGCGGCCCCTAATAAAGTTCATGACACTTTAGTCAGTACGAACTTTGCATCCTTCCTAAAATGTAAAACACTGGTTAGTGCTTACCTTGGCTGTCCTCCAGCTGCTTCTTCATGAGGCCGAGTTCTTCCTCGACCCGCTCCAGATTCACATCAAGCAGGAGACCTCCGCAGTATGAGCGGTAGCGGCCAGCAGCGACACCTGCTTATTCACATAGACATGTTATGTTAGACTCTTGCAAAAATTATTTCGATCCTCTGTTTGGTTTTTCTTTTCGAACACCGAACAGAGCATCAGGGGCTACTGTCTACAAGGTGATATTATTTTACAACTATATTACTTACCTCAAAGCCTGTTAGAAGGCTAAGGAAGGTTTCGGTCAGTCCGTTTTTGGCAGATTGGACTTTTTCAATCACTGTACTCATAAGAGTACGGTGTTCTTCCATAATAGAAGCGCCTTGTAGCGCTTCCAGCAATCTATCCGGTGCCTCTGGATGGACAGAGATCACCAGTGGAGGTGGCTTGCCCCCCTCGTTCGGGAGAGGCTGCCTGCCTGAATCCGGAGCCACTTGGGTCTCTGGAGCTGTATTCGGTTGAGGGCCGAATTGGAAGCGGACCCCATCGTTGGGGTCTGTAGGGGTCTTTCCCCCCCATGTACTCGGCAATCGGGGTTTTGTCCTCCAGCATCACCGGAATGGTCTCCCCTTGGCCCGGTATCCTTCGAGACAACACCTCGGTGTTGTCCGTGGCCTTGTGGGAGGTGGCCGTCGGAAGGGACCCGCTGTTCATCGCCGACGGGTCCAGCAACCCCTCCGAAGAGGAGGATAGCTCAATGTTGGACTGGGCCGGACTGCAGATGCATGGTCTAGCATATTAAAAAATGATAGAGTGAAAAGACTGGAAATATTACCATGTATAGATACTTACGATTTGGCCAGGGGCTTGACCCTGGGCCCCCATTCCCCAATACTGTTGGTGGTCGCGGCGGAGTAGTCCGGAAGGGAGATTTTTCCCTTCTTGGGCGTCTCGGCCTCCCCATGTGTGGAGGCCTTCCTCTTCTTCCCCCCGAGTGGGGGGGGGGAGGGACGGGTCTTCTCCTCCTCCTCGTCGTCTTCGGCGGTGGAGTGCATCTCGGCGTCTTCGGGCGTCACATCCGAAACACCCTTGCGTCGGAGACCACCCCTGGTCCCCTTGGCCACCTTCTTGGCTTTCTCCTCCGGCACCACATAAGGCGCCGGAAACAGCATCTTCATCAGAAGAGGTGTTTCTGGATCTTTGGGTAGCGGAGCCGGACATTCAATTAGCTCCGCTATCGTTACCCAGGCCTGAAAGATTGGCATGGAAGCTTAGGTTCCTCCCGTAGATATGCCGGTAAAAGATATACCTTGCAAACATAAAAGAACTTACCAGATTAGCCCGGCGTTTTGCGCTAAGTCCGCGATCTTCGGACGTGGGCGGTGGTACCTCGCCGGCCTTAAAAAGCACCTTCCAGATGTCTTCGTGTGTCGTATCGAAGAGCTCCAGCAACGTCTGGTGCTTGGCCGGGTCGAACTCCCACAAATTACAAGTCTGGCTTTGGCACGGAAGTATCCGGCGGAAGAGCATGACCTGGACCACGTTGACAAGCTTGATTTTCTTGCCTATCATGTTCTGTACACATGTCTGGAGCCCAGTCACTTCTTCCACTGAACCCCAGGCTAGGCCCTTCTCTTGCCAGGAGGTGAGCCGCATGGGGACTCCGGATCGGAATTCGGGGGTCGCCACCCAGTGGGTGCCGCGCGGCTCGGTGATGTAGAACCACCCCGATTGCCACCCCTTTACAGTCTCCACAAAGGAGCCTTCGGGCCAGGTTACACTGGGCATCTTGCCCACCATGGCGCCTCCGCACTCCGCTTGTTGACTGCTCACCACCTTTGGCTTCACATTGAAGGTCTTCAGCCATAGGACAAAGTGAGGTGGTATGCAGAGGAAGGCCTCACACACGACATTGAATGCCGAGATGTTGAGGATGGAGTTGGGGGCCAAATCGTGGAAGTCCAGCCCGTAGTAGAACATCAGTCCGCGGACGAACGGGTGGAGCGGGAATCCCAGCCCGCGGACGAAGTGGGAGAGAAACACCACCCTTTCTTGGGGCTCCGGGGTAGGGATGATCTGCCCCTTGGCCGGAAGCCGATAAGCGATGTCTTTGGACAACTACCCGGCCTCCCGGAGCTTCTTGATGTCCTCCTTCTTGACGGAGGAGGCCATCCACTTGCCTCCAGCTCCAGATCCGGACATGATTGGAGTGCTTTTTGGGCGGAAGAGATGGGATCTTGGGTGCTAGAGCTCGAGAACGAATGAGCAGAGGAAGAAGAAGGCGTGGGTGAAATAAAGGAATCCTTATCCCTTTATAAAGGCAGTAAAATCATGCGCCTCCCCACTTGCCTTAAAACTCGCTTATTTCCCAAGCGCCGTGCTGATGGCACGGTTAGGTTACCCATGCCCGCATTGATGAGAATCCCGTGATAAGGGGACACGATCTCTGCCTTGACAAGACGTGCCAATGAAGCCGCGCCTCGAAATACGGAGGGGCAAGATGAAAACGGTTCGAATAAAGACTGGGTCGTGACGTGATGTCACGCTATAAGCTGTAGGCGGATTGGACTCGTGAAAACATTATGCTCTCTACAGTGATACGTGGAATTTGTTTTGCAGAGCCGGACACGATTCTTATGTTCAAGACCTACTTTGGAGTATTAGGAGAAGGAACCCACCTTACAATGCCAAAGACAATTTGCATGCCGGACTCATCATCATTGAAGCCTGGTTCAGGGGCTACTGAGGGAGTCCTGGGTTAAGGGGTCCTCGAACAGTCGGACTATATGTATATGCCGGACTGTTGGACTATGAATGTACAAGATAGAAGATTTGTCCCGTGTCCAGATAGGACTCTCCTTTGCGTGGAAGGCAAGCTTGGCGGTTGGGATATGAAGATTCCTTTCTCTGTAACCGACTCTGTGTAACCCTAGCCCCCTTTGGTGTCTATGTAAACCGGAGGGTTTAGTCCGTAGGACAACAACAATCATAACCATAGGCTAGCTTCTAGGGTTTAGCCTCTACAATCTCGTGCTAGATCAACTCTTGTAATACTCATATCATCAAGATCAATCAAGCAGGAAGTAGGGTATTACCTCCATCGAGACGGCCCGAACCTGGGTAAACATTGTGTCCCCCGCCTCCTGTTACCATTAGCCTTAGACGCATAGTTCGGGACCCCTACCCGAGATCCGCCGGTTTTGACACCGACATCGGTGATGTTCATATTGCTTCCCACCAATGTCTTATTTTGATTCGGCGGCATTGTGGGATGAAGCGGCCCGGACCAACCTTACATGTCCACGCACATGAGACCGGTTCCACCGACTAACATGCAACTTGTTTTGCATAAAGGTGGCTAGCGGGTGTCTATTTCTCCTACATTAGTTGAATCGGATTTGACTACGGTGGTCCTTGCAGAAGGTTAAATAGCAACTTAATAATCACCTTTATGGTTATGTGTAGGTAAGACTTGCAACGTAAAACTTGCAACAACAAAGTAGAGGACGTCTAACTTGTTTTTGCAGGGCATGTTGTGATGTGATATGGTCAAGGTGTGATGTAATATATGTTGATGTATGAGATGATCATCTTTTGTAATAAGTTCATGACTTGCATGTCGATGAGTACGACAACCGGCAGGAGCCTTAGGGTTGTCTTTAATCATTGTATGACTTGCTTGTCAATCACTTAAGAGCCATGTAATTTATTTACTTTATCGCTATGCGTTAGCGATAGTTGTAGAAGCAATAGTTGTAGAAGCAATAGATGGCGAGACGACCCCGACACAACGATGGAGATCAAGGTGTCGTGCCGGTGACGATGGAGACATGCCGATGCTTTGGAGATGGAGATCAAAAGCACAAGATGATGATGGCCATATCAGGTCACATATTTTGATTGCATGTGATGTTTATCCTTTATGCATCTTATTTTTCTTAGAACGATGGTAGCATTGTAAGATGATCCCTTCACTTAATTTCAAGATAACAGTGTTCTCCCCGAGTATGCACCGGTACTAAAGTTCGTCGTTTCGAAGCACCTCGTGATGATCGGGTGTGATAGACTCTACGTTCACATACACCGGGTGTAAGCCCGTTTTGCACATGCATAATACTTGGGTTAAACTTGACGAGCCTAGCATGTACAGACATGGTCTCAGAACACTAGAGGCCGAAAGGTCAAACATGAGTTATATAGCAGATATGATTAACATGGAGATGCTCACCATTGAAGACTACCCCATCTCAAGTGATGATCGGACATGGTCTTGATAGTTTTTGCATATCTATGTTGTAGATCAATGTCTCGTGCTACCGTTCCCTTGAATTTTAATGCGTTCCTAGAGAAAGCTAAGTTGAAAGATGATGGTAGCAACTACACAAACTAGGTCCGTCACATGAGGATTATCCTCATTGCTGCACAGAAGAATTATGTCCTTGATGCACCACTAGGTGACAGACCTGCTGCAAGAGCTGATGTAGATGTTATGAACGTCTGGCAGGCTCGATCTGATGACTACTCGATAGTTCAGTGTGCCATGCTCTATGTCTTATAACCGAGACTTCAAAGATGTTTTGAACGCCACGGAGCATATGAGATGTTCCAAGAGCTGAAATTGATATTTCAAGCTAATGCCCGAGTTGAGAGATATGAAGTATCCAACAAGTTCTATAGCTGTAAGATGGAGGAGAACAATTATGTCAATGAACACATACTCAAAAATGTCTAGGTATCATAACCACTTGACTCAGCTGGGAATTGATCTTCCAGTTGAGAGTGTTATTGATAGAGTTCTTCAGTCACTGTCACCAAGCTACAAAGGCTTCGTGATGAACTATAATATGTAAGGGATGACGAAAACAATTCCTGGGCTCTTTGCGATGCTGAAATTGGCGGAGGTGGACATCAAGAAGGAGCATCAAGTGTTGATGGTTAACAAGACCACTAGTTAAAAGAAAAAGGGCAAGGGAAAGAAAGGGAACTTTAAGAAGAATGGGAAGCAAGTTGCCACTCCCGTGAAGAAGCCCAAAGCTAGACCCAAGCCTGAAACTGAGTGCTTCTACTGCAAAGGAAATGGTCACTGGAAGTGGAACTGCCCCAAATACTTGGCAGATAAGAAGGATAGCAAAGTGAACAAAGGTATATTTGATATACATGTTATTGATGTGTTCCTTACTAATGCTCGTAGTAGCGCCTGGGTATTTGATACTAGTTTGGTTGCTCATATTTGTAACTCGAAAAAGGAGCTGCGAAATAAACGAAGATAAGCTAAGGATGAGGTGACTATGCGCGTGAGGAATGGTTCCAAGGTTGATGTGATTGCCGTCGGCACGCTGCCTCTACATCTACCTTCGAGATTAGTTTTAGATCTAAATAATTGTTATTTGGTGCCAGTGTTGAGCATGAACATTATATCTGGATCTTTTTTATCGCGAGACGGTTATTCATTTGAGTCAGAGAATAATGGTTGTTCTATTTATATGAGTAATATCTTTTATGGTCATGCACCTTTGATGAATGGTCTATTCTTGTTGAATCTCGATCGTAGTGATACACATATTCATAATATTGATGCCAAAAATGCAAAGTTGATAATGGTATTGCAACATACTTGTGGCACTGTCGTTTAGGTCATATTGGTGTAAAGCGCATGAAGAAACTCCATGCGGATGGACTTTTGGAATCACTTGATTATGAATCATTGATAATTGCGAACCATGCCTCATGGGTACGATGACTAAACCTCCGTTCTCTGGAACAATGGAATGAGCTAATGACTTATTGGAAATAATACATTCCGATGTATGCGGTCTGGTGAGTGTTGAAGCACGCAACAGATATCGTTATTTTCTAACCTTCACAGATGATTTGAGTAGGTATGGGTATATCTACTTCATGAAACACAAGTCTGAAGCATTTGAAAAGTTCAAAGATTTTAGAGTGAAGTGGAGAATCACCGTAACAAGAAAATAAAGTTTCTATGATCTGATGGCGGAGGCAAATATTTGAGTTACGAGTTTGGCCTTCATTTAGTACAATGTGGAATTGTTTCACAACTCATGCCACCTGGAACACCACAACGTAGTGGTTTGTCCGAACATTGTAACCGTACTTTATTAAATATGGTGCATTCTATAATGTCTCTTATCGATTTGCCTTTATCGTTTTGGGGTTATGCATTAAAGAATGACGCATTCACGTTAAATAGGGCACCGTCTAAATCCGTTGAGACGGTATTGTATGAACTATGATATGGCAAGAAACCTAAGCTGTCATTTCTTAAAGTTTGGGGATGCGACGCTTATGTGAAAAGGCTTCAACCTGATAAGCTCCAACCCAAAGCGGAGAAGTGCGTCTTCATAGGATACCCTAAAGAAACTATTGGGTATACCTTCTACCACAGATCTGAAGGCAAAATCTTTGTTGCTAAGAATGGGTCATTTCTAGAGAAGGAGTTTCTCTTGAAAGAAGTGGGTGGGAGGAAAGTAGAACTTGATGAGGTAATTGTACCTTCTCCCAAATTGGAAAGTAGCACATGAGAGAAAACCATTCCCGTGATGGCTACACCAACTAGAGAAGAAGCTAATGATGATGATCATGAAACTTCGGATCAAGTTACTGCTGAAACTCGTAGGTCGACCAGAACATGTACCGCAACAGAGTGGTACGGTAATCATGTCCTGCAAGTCAAGTTGTTATACAACGGTGAACCTACTAACTATGAAGAAGCTACGATGAGCCCAAATTCCGATAAATGGCTTGAGGCCATGAGATCTGAGATAGGATCCATGTATGAGAACAAAGTATGGACTTTGGTGGGACTTGCCCGATGATCGGCAAGCCATTAAGAATAAATGGATCTTCAAGAGGAAGACGGACGCTGATGGTAATATCACTGTCTACAAAGCTCGACTTGTCGCAAAAGGTTTTCGACAATTTCAAGGGGTTTGCTACGATGAGACTTTCTCACCCGTAGCGATGCTCAAGTCTGTCTGAATCATGTTAGCAATTGCCACATTTTATGATTATGAAATCTGGCAAATGGACATCAAAACTACATGCTTTAATGGCTTTCTTAAAGAAGAGTTGTATATGATGCAACCGGAAGTTTTTGTCGATCCTAAAGGTGCTAACAAAATGTGCAAAGTCTAGCGATCCATCTATGGACTGGTGCAAGCATCTCAGAGTTGGAATATACCCTTTGATGAGGTGATAATAGGATATGGTTTTATACAGACTTACGATGAAGCCTGTATTTACAAGAAAGTGAGTGGGAGCTCTGTAGCATTTCTGATATTATATGTGAATGACATATTGCTAATTGGAAATGATATAGAATTTCTGGATAGCATAAAAGGATACTTGAATAAGAATTTTTCAATGAAAGACCTCGGTGAAGCTGCTTATATATTGGGCATCAAGATCTATAGGGATAGATCGAGACGCTTAATAGGACTTTCACAAAGCACATACCTTGACAAGGGTTTGAAGAAGTTCAAAATGGACCAGTCAAAGAAAGGTTTCTTGCCTGTATTGCAAGGAGTGAAGTTTGGTAAGATTCAAAGCCCAACCATGGCAGAAGATAGAGAGAGAATGAAAGTCATTCCCTATGCCTCATCCATAGGTTCTATTATGTATGCCATGCTGTGTACCAGACCTAATGTGTGCCTTGCCATAAGTTTGGCAGGGAGATACCAAAGTAATCTAGGAGTGGATCACTGGACAGCGGTCAAGAATATCCTAAAGTACCTCAAAAGGACCAAGGATATGTTTCTCGTTTATGGAGGTGACGAAGAGCTCGTTGTAAAGGGTTACATTGATGCTAGCTTCGACATAGATCCAGATGACTCTAAGTCACAAACCGGATACATATTTATATTGAATGGTGGAGCTGTCAGGTGGTGCAGTTCCAAGCAGAGCGTCGTGGCGAGATCTACGTGTGAAGCAGAGTACATAGCAGCTTCAGAAGCAGCGCATGAAGGAGTCTGGATGAAGGAGTTCATATCCGATATGGGTGTAATAACCAGTGCATCGGGTCCAATGACAATCTTTTGTGACAACAATGGAGCAATTGCCTTAGCGAAGGAAACCAAGTTTCACAAGAGAACCAAACACATCAAGAGACGCTTCAACTCCATTCGTGAAAAGTTCAAGGATGGAGACATAAAAGTTTGCAAAGTACATACGGATCTGAATGTGACAAACTCGTTGACTAAACCTCTTCTGCGGGCAAAACATTATTAGCACCAAGACTCCATGGGTGTTAGATTCATTACTATATAATCTAGATTACTGACTCTAGTGCAGGTGGCAGACTGTTGGAAATATGCCCTAGAGGCAATAATAAAGTGGTTATTATTATATTTCCTTAATCATGATAAAGATTTATTATTCATGCTATAATTGTATTGATTGGAAACTTAAATACATGTGTGAATACATAAGAAAATACCGTGTCCCTAGTAAGCCTCTACTAGACTAGCTCGTTGATCAAAAGATGCTTAAGGTTTCCTAACCGTAGACATGTGTTTTCACTTGATAAAGGGATCACATCATTAGGAGAATGATGTGACGCACAAGACCCATCCGTTAGCATAACGTATGACCGTTCAGTTTATTGCTACTGCTTTCTTAATGTCAAATACATATTCTTTCGACCATGAGATCATGCAAATCCCGGATACCGGAGGAATACCTTGTGTGCTATCAAATGTCACAACGTAACTGGGTGATCATGAAGGTGATCTATGGGTATCTCCGAAGGTGTCTGTTGAGTTGGCGTGAATCGAGATTGGGATTTGTCACTCCGTATGACGGAGAGGTATCTTTGGGCCCTCTCGGTAATACAGCATCACAAGAAGCTTGCAAGCAAAGTGACTAAGGAGTTATTTACAAGATGATGTATTACGGAACGAGTAAAGAGACTTGCCGGTAACGATATTGAACTAGGTATGGAGATACCGACGAGCGAATCTCGGGCAAGTAACATACTGACAGACAAAGGGAACTACGTATGTTGTCATAAAGGTTCGACTGATAAAGATCTTCATGGAATATGTGGGAAGCAATATGGGCATCCAGGTCCCGCTATTGGTTATTGACCGGAGAAGCATCTCGGTCATGTCTAGATCATTCTCGAACCCGTAGGGTCCGCACGCTTAACGTTCGTTGACGAAGTATTATATGAGTTATGTGAGTTGGTGATCGAATGTTGTTCAGAGTCCCGGATGAGATCACATACATGATGAGGAGCTCTGGAACGGTCTGGAGGTAAAGATTGATTTATAGGATGATAGTATCTGGCCTCCGGAAAGGTTTCCAAATCCACTAGGTATTTATCGGATCACCAGAAGGGGTTCCGGGAGGCCATGGGAGCATATTGGGCCAAAGGGGCCAACAATGGAGAGCACACCAGCCCACATGGGGCTGGTGCGCCCCCACGTCATGGCGCTGACCTTAGGGAAGGAAGGGATAGGGCCGGCCCCCTCTTTCCTTCTCTTCCACATGCAGGGAAAGGAAAGGGGGGCGCCTCCCTCCTACCTCCCACCCATGCGCCCAAGAAGGAGGGGGCGCGGCCAGGGCAATAGCCTAGTGCAGCCGCCGTCCTCCTTTGGGGGTGTGGAGAGGAGGGGGCAACACACACCATGATTCCCCAACCGTGTGGGGCGCCCCCTCTCCCTCTAGTTCTAGTTCATCCTCCATCCACGTCTGTTGTGCTTGGCGAAGCCCTGCGGAGAAGTTTCACCACTATAGTCACCACGCCGTCGTGCTGCCAGAACTCATCTACTACTTCGCCTCTCTTACTGGATCGAGAAGGCGAGGACGTCATCGAGCTGAATGTGTGCTGAACGCGGAGGTGTCGTGCATTCGGTGCTTGATCGGTACGGATCATGAAGGTGTACAACTACATCAACCGCATTGATAAACGCTTCCACTTAGCGATCTACAAGGGTATGTCGATGCTCTCCCCCTCTCGTAGCTATGCATCTCCATAGATAGATCCCGCGTGTGCGTAGATTTTTTTTGTTTTCCATGCAACGTTCCCCAACACTAAGACGTTGAGCTGCCGAGCTTTGCTTGCCCAAAATCTGTAGTAGGAAAATACCTTGCCTTGAGGATACTTGCACTTAGAGAGTTTATGTCCTGGTGTATACACCATGCCTGTCGAGCTAACAGGGCAAGGTTAAGAAGTTCTATGCCTCATAAGCCTAAAGCTGCCACACATTTTATGTCTAGTCATGACCTCCCAGGAGACCCAACTAACCTTTCTTTCTCCTTTCTTGCTTCCCCACCAAAACTTCCTGATTAGGGAGATGATATGATGACATGGTTCTCTAGGGAGTTTGTAGCAAGACATTGAGTAACAAACTTGATAAGCACATCTTTGCCACCAGCAGACACCTGTTTTTCTATCTAGCCCTTGACTTTGTTCCAGACATGGGCTCGCAAATACTTGAAAGCCCTATTTCTCCCATAATGTCTCATTTGGCACCTCGAGTAATTTCTTTATTTCGTTCCTGAAGATTGTAGGGCACCCTTGATTGCAAAGCATCAAGGCAGATCACATGTGCTACATGGGCATGGCGTCATGCTGACACGAGGGTGGGTCGCTGGCTAATTAATTTGGATCCAATCTGCGTGTTAGATGTAAAAAGTTGTCACCTACAACACAAGCACTAATGGGCCGGCCCAATAGTACTGCATGCATTTGGTTTTGGGAACCTTTTGACTTATTTTTTTTCTTGTGTTATCCTTTATCGATTTTATTAATATCATTTTGGGATTAAATTTCTTTTGTTCTGTTTGTTTCCAATCTTTTTCTGACCCCCCTAGTTTTAGTACACGAGCATTTTCTTACATGTCAAGATTTCAAAAAAAAAATGTGCGAAAGAATTTCTACACTTTCAAAAATATTTTACTAAATATGCGTTTTTAAGTGTGATGAACATTTTATGAATGAAATAAATATTATCTTAATATGTTTTAGTTTTTAAAAAAATCATAAATTATATTTTAGATTTCATCAACATACTTTTAAATGCATGAACATTTTCACACGCTGAGAAAACATTTTATATTTTCATTAACAATCACATTGTAAATGTTGTGAATTTTTTATGATTACAATGAGTTTTTATATGTCGTGAAAATTTACTTAAAATTCAATGAACAAAGTGTTGCATTGCATGCCAATTTTTTTAAAAATATCATGAATAATTTCTAAAACTGGTGAATATTTTTGTTCGGTAGTATGAAGATATTTTGAAAAATGGCATGAACATTTTTGTAAATTAATGGACATTCGTTTAAATTTATAAGCCATTACTAAAAATTAGAATACACTTTTTGAGCTGTATGAACAATTTAGAAAATATAACTCAGACATTTTTACTAACATTTTATTTTAGAAATATATTTGTATTACATTTCTAAAAATAATAAAAATAATAATTTATTTTTTGAGAAACAGGAAAACACTATACGTAAGTGAAACACAGAGCTCAAAAGAAAATAAGGATACAAAGAACTTTTTCTTAACCAGCAGTACTATAACAAGGCTCACCCAACGTGGCTGACTGACCCATGTCTAATGGTACTAAGACGAGGACCTCTTACGACTCGCAATAATAGATGAGTAATATTGCGCATTTGCTAGTCTGGCATTACTAGCTCCATTGTTGGGATGCTTCTTGGTTTGATGTTCTTTTTCCCGACAGACTTTTCTGTTTTCTCTCACAGTTCATTTTTTTATCTTTTTTTATTTTTCTAGTTTTTCTTTTTTTCCATTCTAATTCCTCCTTTGTTTTTCTCTCAGTTTTTAAAATTAATGAACATTCTAAAATATGTGAACAGATTTTATATTTATGAATGTTTTCTAAAATTAATATTTTTTAGTTAT
The DNA here is from genome assembly GCF_018294505.1 of Triticum aestivum. Lineage (NCBI taxonomy): Eukaryota > Viridiplantae > Streptophyta > Magnoliopsida > Poales > Poaceae > Triticum > Triticum aestivum. The sequence continues at coordinate 490,790,645 of NC_057801.1, read as the reverse complement.
TGATACTTTTCAAATTCATGACCACATTTTAAAATTTGTAAAATATTTTTTAATTGGTGAACACATTTTAAAATTCACAAACATTTTTTAAAATTCGTAACTTTTTTACTTTGTTAACAATTTTGAAATTCAGGAACTTTTTATTTGAAATTTAGGATTTTTTTACAACAAGTGAATATTTTTAAATTCTTTGAACTATATTCAAAATTGTGAATATTTTTCAAAATTTAGTACATTTTTAATTACCTGGAAAGTTTATCAAATTCATCAACGTGTTCCAAGTTCATGGTTTTTTCAAGAAAATTGTGAACATTTTTAAAATCTGTGATCTTATTAGAAAACGTGAAGATTTTTCCGGAATCGTGATCAGTTTTCAGATTCACGAAAATAATGAAATTCTGCAATTATTTTGAATTCGTAAACAACTTTGAAATTTCGTGAACATGTTTTTCAAATTCGCAATCTTTTTTTAATTCATGCACATTTTTTAGAAGTCAATATAAAATAGACCAACATTGAAAAGCCAGCCTAGGTATGTAAAGTCTGCTAAAAATGACCGAAATAAAAATAAAACTAGATGATACCCCGCGCGTTGCTGCGGAATCGGTTCCAAAATATTTTAATGAGGTTGGATTGTGTGAATATAAACAATTTAACTTTTAGTACAATTTCTTATCATCATCTGGACCATTTAGATATTCACAGAAGTTGTTACAATCTTGACCACATTTATATACAATAAATTTACATATTTTCTAAATTAAATAAAAACAAAAATGGTATCTTACATCTATCGATATTCTGTACATGCATATGTATAATCTGACGGCCACTAAATGTTCTTTCCGAAGTACAATCGAAAAGCACCAAATATGAATAACAAACATGTGACCTGAACTTCTCAAATGACAAAAAAAACCTGGTGTACTATGGGTGTTCTCCCCCTCCAATTCTTTTATTCATTCCGAATGTTACCAAGATGGATGCCATATAAAACAAAAAACTGCCATCAGTAACTATTTGGGAAAAGGGAATTTCACTTGAAAATATAACTTCCTTTTGACTACTTGTTTTCTTCTTACTTCTGTTTATTGTTGCTCCTTATCTAGCAAGCTTGAACCAACCTTTTCAAATAAGAACGTAGAGCATAAAGCCGCCGGTTACTAAATTCATAAGAACGTAAAATTGATTTACATTCCTGTCAGGCCAATGCCTCTGTCCAAGCACACCTTTGTGCATCATGAGAAGGAACACAAATAAATTTTCAGATTAGAAACTCACTGGAGGAGAAAGACCTGTTTCGGATCAGGTAGGCATACCACCGATGCCATGCTTGAGTGAGAAAAGACGCAAGTAGAGCATGGTGTCGCTCATGCATTAAAAAATAAAGTATGTCGTGCAGCTTGTACATTGAAGAAATATAAACGAAGAATGCTACATAGTTCTGCAGGAGAATAATTATAACAGTGATAAATCAAGATGACAAATAAATTAGTTTAGTGGTCAACTGACCTGAGTAATCAGCGCACACAGATGTTAGGAACAAATAATTCGCTCTGAAATGAAACCTCAAACAGAGAGACATTATTAGGATTCCACTTTGATTCAATGTATGATCCAATCAGTCAATATGGCAACTACCAAAGCTTGGTCCTCACCTCAAATGAGCTCCTCCTCCTTGTGGAATTACTCAACTGGTGTAGCAACCACCACGGCATTGATGCGCCCATCCTGTAGTCTTTCATCTATGGAGGACTCGACCACGATGAAAGAAATTATGTATAGAAAAATTACTGAATATTGTATGGAAAGGTGCAATCTGAAACCATGCAAAAAATAAAACAAATACCGTTATTGAGATACTCCCACATAGTTACTGATGGATAAAAGGACAACACCAAAGAAAAACTGGACAAAGGAAAAATTATATATGTGTCCAATGTAACTTTCGAGTTTCAATTTGTGATGACTGGGATCTTCAACCTGTAAAAGAGGATGAATAGTAAGTTAGCGATAGAAATACTAAATAATGAGCAAAAGAAGACGCCCACATATGAGATCGCAGTGCTAAGTGAATTTGTGCAGGTGCTAGATAAGGGACTTGATGGCCATATTCGCGTCTCAAGGAGGATAATATCCAGGCAGTTTGGCCATAGAAAGGAGTCGGTCGCTGTCTGCCGCCACCAGCCATATGTGGTCAGCGACAGGCCGTTCTTTTGTGGTGCAGGTGGGCAGATCCGCAGGAACGGAGGCTGTGAGGCCGATGTGGATGTGTGAGTAGTCCTGACTCATGCGATGCTCCTCTGGTAGGCGGATCTGAGCCCCAGCCCGGCGTTGCACCAGCGAGGTGAAAAAAGAAAGCCAGCTTGGGATTCCAAACTCACCAGCGGACGGTCTGATTCTGGTGGAATCAACCGGAACCATACGCCCCCGCATCACCGGAGCTGCATTGGCGAGAATATAGAGATACAGACGGGAGGTGAGGACCAGGGCGCCGCGGCTTCCCTCTGGAAGATCCATGGCACCACACCAGCGAGGGGAACATGCCCGAGAGAATCGGGAGAGCCCAGGAGGCAAGCCGGACTGGTGGTCGTTTCGGAGGAGCACCGATCGTCTCCTAGCCGCCAAGAAAATTGGTGTTCCATTTTTCCTGGGGAGAGAGGGGTGGAGCGATTTGGGTTGTTTTAAAGGGAAGAGGCGGTCCGTAGAAACGGAGAGACGGACGAAAGCGGAGAGACTGCTTGTTTTCGATCGGTTTGCCCTCCAACCGACGCATCTGCACGTTAGAGCTGCTGATGTGGCACAATGCTGACGTGGACATTGCTGCATGTCAAGAGAAATATGGTACTCCAAGCGCATGTCAAGAGTAGTAGTGAGGATGAACTATTTAGGTATTATAGATGACATGAGCGATTGTGAGCGTGAGCACTATCTACAGTTATGGCCATGCTCATTAAGGACGAAGGCATAACTGTTCCAAGCGCTACCTAGTTAGTGAGCGTTACTTATTGCTCGCGAAGACCAATACATGGCATGACCACCTATCTACTGCTCGCTGCGGCAGATAATCGAGTACGCACACATGCACTAGTAACTTTGGGCCAATTCAGTCATCGCAAGCACGCACACGCAGAATCACAGTCGTTTTTCCTTTCTTTTCTCTTTTTCCTTTTTTACATTTCCTATTGTTTTCCCCTTTTTATATTTTTAATTTCTTTTCAATTTTCTTTCTCTTTCATTTTAACCTTTTACATTTATTTTCAATTTACCAATTTTTAACAGGACTTAAATCTAGTTTCTAAATACACGAATATTTTAATTATATGTGTATTATGAAATTCCATGAATCTTTTTAAATGCATAACACTTATTATATTAGGTGTAAATTTTTAAGATAATTACTTTTTCCATAATTACGTTAACACTTTTATTGGAAAATTTAAAATATATGCATGGGCGCTTTTTCAAATAAGGAAAAGATATTTTATTAGACGAACATTTTCCAAATTACGTAAAAGAGTTTATTTTTGACTACATGAACACTTTTTTGAAGTTTATATTCAATTTTTGAAATATATATCTATTTTTTTTAATTTAAATTATCACTTTTTAAATGTGTTCACAATTTTTAGTTACATGAAGAATTTTTAGTACGCGTAAACTTTTTTGAATATTTAATGAAAAAATTCTAAAATACATTTACACCTTTTGAATTACAGGAACAATTTTGAAAATTATGGGCAAATATTTTAGAACTATATGAAGAGCCATCCCATCTCCCAACCCTCTCCGCATCCACTCACTGGTGACACCGCACCCCTCCCAGGTGAGCCACCTTCTTCTAGCCAATAATGCTTATCAACTAGTACAATCTTATTTTACACAATCAAATTAATTTTGGCAGGTATATCAAAGTCTAATTGACTTACCAAATAAAATACCATTTTTGGTAAGCCAATAAGTGTTACCAAATGCAATCTTATTTCTCCACACAATCACATTAATATTACTAGATAAATCATGAACTAATTGACTTACCAAATAAAATCGTATTTTTTGGCATGTTAATAAATGCTTACAAAATAAGTGCCCATCAAATAAAATCTCATCTTCTGCATAATCATATTAATATGGTTAGATAAACTACAGACTAACGTACTAAAATATGTATGCTTTTATTGTAACTAGTAATAATGTACGTGCAATGCACGTTTATATTAGGTAGGATATTAGTTGCATGTTATATTAGGTAAGATATATCTGTTGCACGTTGGTATTTGGTAAGATATCAATTACTTTTTTCGCGGGAATGGTAGGATATTAATTACATGACAGATTTCATGGGATAGTTTGAGTCAAAACATGTTTATAACCAATGGCAGTGGTGGGTAATTAGAGCGTTAAACGTGTTTGATGCTTAACATTGGAGCGATTTGAACCGCTAGATAACATGATTTGACGGTCGAGATAGTTTGGATCTACCCCTTTGGGTCTTTTTATATTGATATAGAGGTATAAATATAGATATAGATGCAAAAACAATTATCTACTAGTACTCCATCTGATCCATAATGTGTCGCGGTCTTAATCTAAGGATAGTTCAACTTTAGTTTAGAACTGTGACACTTAATAGACACAAAATAGCTTGTGCGTTTAAAAACAACAAGAGTAAAACAATACACTTCGTTTGAAGGTGAGCTGTCATTTGGATTCGAGAGTCTATGATGTACTCCCTTCTTTCAGAATTACTTGTCGTGTAAATAGATATATCTAGTTGTATTTTAATTCTACATATATTCATTTTTATCAGTTTTGTGAGAAGTAATTCGGGACGGAGTGAGTATGATGGTACGTGCATCGATCAGTTCCCTTTGTTTTGTTTTCCGGGATGACCGGTTCATTACTTGACTGTAAATTAATGTACCACGTTGTATATAGTTTGTCTAATTCACATCTAGATGTTTTCTAAGCATGTCACATCTAAACTTTTACAAATAACGCAACAACAAGGAACAAAAGGAAAGTTGGGACAAAAAAAAATAGACCACAAACATAATGTACATTAGGTTAGATGTGACATAATTATGTCACATGTAGATGTGTCCTACACGAAAAAAAATTTTATACGAGACCAGGTCTTATATAAACCAGGTGAGACCCGCCCTGATGGATAACATGTGGCATTCACAAATCACAAAGCATCTAATTTCTTCCCCCCCTGATTTCAGGTGGGGATGAGTCACACCTGCTAACCCGTGAAACCTGATCTCATAAAATTCTTTTCCGTCCTACACAAACCCGTACTCATAACAGTCGTATGCAAGATATCACAAGATGCAAAAAAGCAATGCATCAATGCAGCTTATGTCCTTGATTACTCCAAGTGGGAGCCTGTCATCGGCATCAACGATGAAAGTTGAGAAGTACAGCAGAGCTGAACTAGATTTGTGGTGAGTATTTTTTGTTCCCGTGCTTGTGAGTAGCAGTCAAAAATCCCAGCAACTCCCAACATTTCGCTGTCAAAAATCCCAGCAACTCCAACAACAGACGCTTGCGCCAGCGGTAGATCGCCTATATCTCACTCTTATTTCAAGAGTGTAGGACAATAGTAGTTGAAGCAGCTGCCACGGACACAACCGCCATTATGACGATGACGACGACGCCGCCGCCGCCGCCGCCTGTTCGGCCGCACGCCCTCCTCGTGTCCACTCCATTCCAGGGCCACATCAACCCCCTCATGCGCCTTGGCCGGCGCCTGGCCGCCAAGGGCGTGCTAGTCACCTTCACCACCGCCCTCCGCGCAGCCGTCCGCGTGGAGGAGGACGGCGACGGCCACGAGCGCGCGGGGTTCCGGTTCGAGCGCCTGCGCGGCGGCGGGCTATGGGAGCCGGAGGATCCACGGTTCAGCGACGCCGGCGGCATGGCGCGCCATGTCGAGGCCGCTGGACCGGCGGCGCTCAAGGAGCTCATCCGCCGGGAGGCCGAGGCCGGGCGGCCGGTGACGTGCGTCGTGACCAACGCCTTCGTCCCGTGGGCGCTCCGCGTGGCTGGCGAGATGGGCCTCCCCTGCGGCATGCTGTGGATCCAGTCCTGCGCCCTGCTCTCCGTGTACTACCACTACGTGCACTCGCTCGCGGCCTTTCCCGAGGCGGACGACGACGCGTCCGGCCGCTCGCTATTGGCCATCCCTGGGTTCCCGGACCTCGCCATCGACGACCTCCGTCCCCACCTGATTTACGCCTCCGACCAGGACATGTGGCGAGAGATGCTCTTCGGGGATCTCGGCGGCATCCGCGAGAGGGTATCGTGGGTGTTCGTCAACACCTTCGACGAGCTCGAGCACGAGGCCGTCGCGGCGCTTCGCGAGCACCTTCCAGTTATACCAGTCGGCCCTCTCATCGAGCCGGAAATCGATGGGTCCTCCGATGAGGATGACGACGGCTGCATCGCGTGGCCGGACGCACAGGCGCCGCGCTCGGTGGTGTTCGTTGCGTTCGGGAGCCTCGTGAAGACGGACGACGGCGAGACTGCCGAGATAGCGCAGGCGCTTGCCAGCACGGGCCGGCCGTTCCTCTGGGTGATGCGCGACGACAACCGCGCGGTCCTCTTCCAGGGCACCCTGGACGGCCTCACGGCGGCCACCTTGTGCGACAGAGGCAAGCTCGTCCCGTGGTGCAAGCAGGCGCACGTGCTCGCGCACGGCGGGATCGGCTGCTTCGTCACGCACTGCGGCTGGAACTCTACCACCGAGGGGCTCGCCGCGGGCGTGCCGGTCGTTGCCTGCCCGAGGTGGTCCGACCAGAGCATCAACGCGAAATTTCTGGTGGATGTGTACCGACTCGGCGTCCGTACCCCGACGCCGGTGACAAGGGAAACGCTCCATCTATCCATCGAGGAGGTCATGAGCGGGCCGGAGGCGGGAGCGATGCGACTACGAGCGGCCAGCTGGAAGGAGAGGGCGCGTGCGGCGCTGGTCGACGGCGGCTCGTCGGATCACGGCGTCCAAGCTTTTGCTGACCAGATAAAGTAGATCCCAAAGGGAGCGTGCTTCGTGTGCACTAGTACTCCCTTCATCCTAAAATAAATGTCATAGTACAACTTTACACTATAATTAATACAAAGTTAAGACACTTATTTTGTGACGGAATAAGTATTATTTAATCTTCATTGTCTTTGCTATTAGTGGAGTGTGCCGTCATCCTCTCGTGATGGTCATTATTATAGCTTTTCACCGTCTCATCTCTACTACTATAAAATAAGCAAACGTTAACTCCCCTAAACGCACCCCGCTTACTGTACACAGAAGAAAACACATCAATTGGAGGGTCAAGATAAGCCTACTCAATGGGATCTAACCGTCAATACAGAAAAGTACCCCTGACGTTGTACGATAAGCAATTTAGGTGGGCGGACGAAACTCTGCCGTCCTTGAGCCAATGCCAACAAAAAGAAAAGAAAAAAACACACCGAAACAGCCACATCCGCTCCAAAATTAGCGGCGACCAATCCTCCTGCCGCTCTTCAGAGTTGCCCTCCACCGAAACGCCCGCGCCGAGGACGCCCGCACCAACGACGCCAGACGACGCCGACGACGCCCACGACATCCACGACGACAGCCTCCTCGCCAACACAGGTGCATGCTTTCTCTTCAATCTTTCAGACGCCGTCGCCCACACTGACGCGACTGTCTCCGGACTGCGCATCGGCGGCGGCAAACTCCTCGGCATGCACCTTTGCACGCATCTTTCAGACGCCGTCGCCCACACTGACGCGACTGTCTTCGGACTGCGCATCGGCGGCGGCAAACTCCTCGGCATGCACCTTTGCACGCATGTGAAGATGTTAACAATGACATCCGTTCATTGCTCCTGTTTCTGTTCTGCATAGTTCTACATAAATAGTGAAACCATGGTTAATCCACATACTAGGATCTATGATTGTCCATGTAATCGATGCAAGAGATGAACCATATGTCGTGAGCATATGTTATGAAAACCAATCATAAAGTGCATGAGCAAGTGAAATCATACCACAGATCCTCAGCAGATCCCCATGGTACTGAAAATTTGATACCACTGACCTAACCTATGACTGAAACAAATCTTTGTAGTTTGCCACAATGTTCTGTCAAAATCATATGACCATAAGAAAATACACTCTATGCATGAGGCCTCTTGATCGAAAGCGACAATCGCGATTGAATCTATTACAAAGATGTCCCCTCAAAATCATATGACCATAAGAAAATACACCCTATGCATGAGGCCTCTTGACAGCGACAATTGCGATTGAATCTATTATAAAGTACAACATTACATTTCGAGGTTGTTGGTTCCATATTCTAAATGATGGTCTTGCGCTCCATTAAATATAATGATCTCACATGTTTTTACAGGAGTTCGTATTCGTATGGGCCCTACCACTCCCAACAGGACCCCCACTCCCAGCAGGACGCGCACCCCCTTCCAGGATATAAGCAACAACCAAACATCAGGTATTGATCATAACCCAGTCAGGACGCGCACCCCCTTCCAGGATATAAGCAACAACCAAACATCATGTATTGATCATAACCCAGTCACTCAAGTTCGATACAGTATTACAACTGCTGAACTGTTTCATGATTTGCAGACCCAAAGGAACTAAAAAGGCAGAGGGATAGAGAGCGGTATGCAAAAAATAAAGATGAGATTAATAAGAGAAGGCGTGAAGCCTACAAAAGAAAAAAAATACCAGTGAGGAAATAGATGGCCTACATAACGGAACACCGGCACAGCTAGCTGTATCACAAGGTAATGATGATCAAATTTCATTATCTATGCCCCAATTGAATTGGCTATAACTTATTTGGAACATGATATGGTGAGTCTCAGTTCCATATAAATGTTTGTATAGATGGGACCTAAACTAACAAAAACCCTATTTTCAGATATACATTCCAGTTAACATTGAACACTTCCATTGGTACCTAGCAGTTATAAATGCCGGGCAGCGATGCATCCAGGTGCTCGACTCGCTAGGCCCAGGAATGAGCCGCAAAGACCTCACCGCTATGGTTAGTCATTAGTCCCACTACACCATCTTTTGATAACACGATTTCTGTTATTGTTCGGTTGTGATGCTGATACTTTTTCATTTATTCATTCAACAGCTCAAAGGACTAGAAAATGTATTCGAATATGCATCGCTTCAAGTGGAACTAAAAACTGATAAGTGGAAAGACTTAAACATCTCATCATGGCCAAGGGAAGAGTTTATTAAGAGCAAACTACAAAGAGACTGGTATATCTCCTAACTCAAAGGCTCAAAGTAATTGACTTTCGAAGACTCTGAATTTAGGCTTATTTTGACAACAATCTGTAGGAGGAATTAGTTTAAATAAGCATGGAGTAGTTTAACATTCTTGAAAGCAAGCTGCGCACACATCTTACTGAATTTAGGCTCATCTTGAAAGCAAAGTTTTGATAGTTTTTTAGCTTTGACATACAATTTTGATAGTTTGGGGACAGATTTAGTCACTGAACCAATTATGACCAGCACATCATTAAACTTTAGTCTCAATATATCTGAATTTCTATCTCTGGACCATGTGGCAGCAAGCAAGCAAATTAAATTGGTAAACAGTACAGTGTACAACTGATTCAGCACTAGAGGTCGACAGTGATAGCACCAAGCGAAATTCAGTAATTATAACCAGCAAATCATTAAACTTAGTCTGAATATCTCAATTCTATCTCTGGACCATGTGGCTGCAGGCAAGCAAATTAAATTAGTAAACAGTGCAATGCCTATCTCATTGAACACTAGGGCCTGAGAGCAACTAGATTCAGTCAAGCATGCAAGTGAATCTAGAGCAGCAGAAAAATCAGGGAACCAGACCTATGAAATCAAAACGAGAGAGAGGTAGAGGGAGGCTTGACCTTGGATTGTTGCTGCCCCATGGCTGGGCGTCATCCCGTGAGAGAAGCCTCACTCCTCCTCTCCCTACATCAAGTTGGTGCAGGTGCGTGGTGAGTTGGAGGCTGGCTGCATCCATTGGCGTGTTGAGGTCTCCTGCAGCCCAGCACGAACACCAACAGAGCAACAAGGTGTGAGGAACACGCATACACTCCTGTAGAATTGAATCAAATAGAGAGGGGAGGCGGGAGGTGGCGCACTTTTTCCTTGAGTGAGTGCTGCTAAAAATCCATGGCTGGGTGTCTTCATCCTCCTCGCTGTGCATAGAGTCCAGTTGCTGTGTGCGTGAGGCAGGAACGTACATCTCATCTCAGGGAAGGGAAGAAGAAGAAATCCAAGAGGAAAGGAGAAGGGGGCAGACCTGTATGTCGTCGGGGTAGCCTTCCTGTCCCGGAGCCACGGGGTAAGGTCGCCGGAGCCAGACGGAGCAGATCCAGCGCCGGCGCACGCGCATCCAGCGCCTCCTCGCCCAGCAGCACCATCAGCGGCGGATAAAAATTCAACCTTTGACCTACGGGGTGTGAGAGAGCGGCCGGGCTGGTGACGAAGGGGAGGGCAGCCTGACCGGGGAGGGCCGGCGATGGTGACGAAGGGGAGGGGGCGGCCTGACCAGGGAGTGCTGGCTATGGTGGAGAGAATGGGGAACGGAGGAGATTGTGAGGGAGTGGTGGTGAACTATCCAGAGAAGAATCTGAGGCGGCAGTGGAGATGATGACTGACGGTTTTTTTTAGAAATCTGACGTTTTTTCTTAATACTACTATGTAGAGTACTGTACTAGGCAGTGACGGGAGAGATTGTGATTGATCACGGCCTTGTCCGAACCAAAAAAGAAGTTGTCTTATTTTTATCGGTCGTGTCCGATTCACCTCACATTATAATAATAAAAATTAGATCCAGAATAGATGTTTTTACTATAGACTAGGATACATGTGTTGGATCAGAAATATGTCACACTTTTTGAAAATATAATTTGAGTGACATGATAACATTTTGTAGCGATCTGATACCATGTCAACTTGTTTTGTTTGAGACGTGCGTTGCACGTGCATGCTTACTAGTACGAATAAGTAACTGATAAGATACTCCCTAATTTTAGTGCATAATAAGAAAATATGAAAAATCATGAGGAAGAGGAAGATCATTGGAAAGAGAATGATGCAATAGGAACCCCACTGTTAACTTTTGTAAATTGTGTAAATGGAGTATATTGCCATTAACTTCAGAACAGAGATGATGCAAATGGAGTAACAGTAGTGAATCAAAACAGAAATGGAGTTCATCCACTACAACTGATAACAGAAGATACTAGATCAAATAGTACACCAGATAGATAGATAGATACATAGATGCTCTTGAGTATAACAATGAAGTAACAATAGATAGATTAAATAATACACCGTGACCAGAAAAGAAGAACAATAATACTCCATCTAAACATGTTTACACCATCCACTACACCGTGCAAATGGAGTATATTTGCAAATGGACTGACAGTAGTTCATCCACTATATTGCCATTAACTTTAGAACAAAAAATAACTTGAATTTAACACTAGTTCACCCTCCTGCATCCACTATACTAGTACACCCTCCTACATATATTGCCACTAACTTTAGGACAGAAATTAACACTATCCACCCTCCTGCACCCACTCCACTAGTTTATCCACTGTAATCAATCCACTATTTACTCCATTGCCATTAACTTAAGGATGAGAATAGTGGGTGAACTAGTGGATTTACACTATGCAAATGGACTGGTGCATCCACTACACTAGTACTCATGTTAACATTATCCTACTGATAACTTGCCATCCACTAGTACTCTTAACTTGCAGTCATTTGGAAAAATTCAATTAACTAAAATTAACTTGAAAATATTCAGTTACTGGCAGTCATTTCAGTTACTTGGAGTACTACAGTTAACTGAATCTTATAGTTTGGAGTACTGCAGTTAACTGAATTTTGGAGTAATGTTAACTGAATTTGGATTGTTGGAGTATTTGCATTGTTGGAGTAAAGAAACTTGCTCCTTTGCAGGTGTTCAACAACCAATAAGAAAAAAACTGCCAAATAAGCACAAATTTACTACATATATTGCTTTGAAAGCACTGAGTAAAGATGGAGAAGTTGAGAAAAAGGACAAAGAGAAGGTTGTTGGCCTATTACATATAAGTCTTAGAACCGTCGGATCAATATGGAGATTTGCCCGTGATCAAATTGTAGACGGCTCCAAAGTTGATGTCTAACCAAAAGAGAGGTAAAGCATGTCACAAGAGAAAAGATCTTGACCTCCCTAGGATATCTACAATCCCGCTAAATAGGAGGAAAACAACCAGAGCTCTTTCTAGGTCTCTGGGTGTTATATAGCCCTTCACCAACACCTTAAAGACTTTACTCAAGCCAATTAACAAGATAGCTAGACTCAAGTTCTGCACATTCATGTTGGATCAAGCAACATTGGAGAATGACAGGCCTAGATTCATTGATATGAGCATAATTTTCCACATTGACGAGAGGTGGTTTGATATGACTCAAAGGAAATGCAACTACTGAAAGTGCAATTGTCACTCAATTACGATTTTAGTGTTGATCATACGATTTGCGAGAACTAATGTCGGTTATCAAGTTTATCTCAGGACATTGGCTTCTCCATTTGGTCTAGGGACTTCGGTAACCCCACCTATTCAAAAAGGAAAAAAGACAGTGTTCTTCGGTGTCTCAAAAAGTTTTCCTATTACTTTTTGTGTCGTATGAAAATCCATACTATGAAGAGGGGTTGCAAAGATTAGGGAGTTGGTAACTCAATCAAATTCCATTTATACTTTTATCCCTAATTATTTCAGACTTCAGAAGGGTTTCTCAAGTGTTATTGGAGTCCCACCTAGAGGATCAGTTACCCGCTTTTGTGGTCTGGGTGCCCGGAGGCACCAGAGGATTTTTCCTTTGCCTCGAACTTGGCAGGGTGCCTGAGGTCCCTAGACCCCCGGGTACCCGGAGTATGTGCTCTGGCTGTGGACAGTATGGGTGCCTGGGGTCCTGGACCCCTGGGTGCCCGACCCTCTACACGCTAGCCCAGCTAATCCGTTCGGTGCCCAGGGTCTTTGACCCCCGGGTGCCCTGGGCAGGCCGTGGCCTCTTTGTTGTGTTCGAGAGCCCGGACCCCTTTAGTCCGGGTACGCGGGGCTGTGGCTATGTAACTACTCCTTTCACTTGGAGGGTATAAGTAACCCCCTTATTCCACCCTTTAATCCTAATCTACCTCAAGTTTTTCCCCTCCGTTGCCAAACCAGAAAAAGGTCAAGATCTACTTACCCAACCACTCAAGCTCTCTCATACTTTGGGGATAGGAGGAGATTCACCCAATCTACATTCCTACCAAAACAATTTGTGTTCCTCGGCTCTTTCATCTTCATCAACTTGTTACTCTTGAGGTGTTTGGATACCCTAGATGGAAGAGGTCACCATAGAGCCACATTCATTGTGGTGAAGATTCATGGTGATGTTGGGAGCCTCCCATTTAGTTATGTAGTCTGCCTCAACCTTGTTTGTAAAGGTCACATTTCCTCCTTCAAGGGCACAACTGGTGGATTCACGACATACTGCATTATGTGATTGTGAGGAGAATAGGGTGAGTCCTTGGGACGCTCGGGGAGCATAGTGCTTCCACACCTCTCCAACAAAGACGTATCACATCCAAAGAAGGCGTGGAATCGAGAAGATAGGTCTATAGGGGGGTGAATAGACACTAACAAGGCAAAATGTGCAATTTTTAATTCTTAGAACTTAGGCAGGTTTTAGCACAAGGTAAGTGACAATCAATACAATCTACACATGCATATCTAAAGTATAGGCAACGGATAGAAGACAAGATGCAAGTGCAAGAAAGTAAAAGGGATAGAGTTTGGAAGATCAAACGCAATGAAGACACAGTGATTTTTGGCGTGGTTCCGATACGTGGTATTATCGTACGTCCACGTTGATGGAGACTTCAACCCACGGAGGGTAACGGATGTGCGAGTCCATGGAAGGCTCCACCCATGAAGGGTCCACGATGAAGCATCTGTGTCCATGCCATCATGGCTTCTATACACGAAGGACTAGCCTTACTCGGGGTAGATCTTCACGAAGTAGGCGATCTCCTTGCCCTTACAAACTCCTTGCTTCAACTCCACAAGCTTTGGAGGATCCCAAGTGATACCTAACCAATCTAGGAGATGAAGGAAATATGCCCTAGAGGCAATAATAAAGTTGTTATTTATATTTCTTTATATCATGATAAATGTTTATTATTCATGCTAGAATTATATTAACCGGATACTTAGTACATGTGTGAATACATAGACAAACATAATGTCCCTAGTATGCCTCTACTTGACTAGCTCGATAATCAAAGACGGTTAAGTTTCCTAGTGTAACATCCCAAATTTTCAATTTGGAATGTTATACAAATAGATCATCATTGCATATCATATTTTATTGCATTTGGTTTCGATCCTAGAAATTCTACGCAACTCAAGGACCCACGGAGAGAGTTGGGAATTTCGATATTTTCATATTTGAGTTTTCTCAAATTTTGGAAGTAGGATCATTTGATTTGATTTATTTTATCTTCAATTATTTCAATTATATAAATATGAGAGAGGGAATAAAATGACTATCCCAAAATAAAGAAATATTGAAGATTTAATTAAAAAATCAAATAAGATTTTATTTTGGATTTTATTGCTATTTTATTTGAATTTAGGAAAAATGAGTGTTTTTCAAAAATTGCATTTAGGCCCAAATAAATGTTCATCTAAACCGGCTTGATTTTAGAAGCCGGGGAAATTTATTTCGGGATTTTTGGAGTCCGTTTAGTATTTCTTTCGTTTCTTTTTCTGCGCGATAATTATTTAAAAAAACGTGAACCAACCTCGGGCCGTACCCGAGCGGGACTCCGCTCGGGGGCAGCCTTTAAATAGCGCCCGCCCGAGCCGCCCCAGCCGAACAGCGCCGCCGCCAGCCCACCCGCGCCCCCGAACCCTAACCCTAGCCGGCCCGATCCGCCGCCGCCGCGCCCGACCCGCGCCGCCGCCCCCGCCAGCCGCCGCCGCCCGTGCCGCCGCCACCACCGCCCGCCGCCGCTGCCTCGCCGGAGCCGCCGCCCGCCGGAGCCGCCGCCCGAGGTGCCTCGTTTTTCGCGCCGCCGTTTTTCTTGAAAAATCGTTCGGTTTTTCCGTCGGTTTTCGTCGTTTTTTTAGTTTCCGTTTTTTTATTAGATCGCTTTTTTTGGTTTAGGTTAATTAGCAAGTGTTCGTTCGTTCGTTCGTTTTAACGAACGTGTTCGTCGATTAGAACCAGTTAACGAACGTTCATTCGTTAATCTGTTCGTCGTTTTTTCTTTTTCTGGGATTTATTCCGCGATTTTTCTGATCGCGATTTCTGATCCGATTTTCGTTTTAGTTTATCTTTTCGCTCGTTTATCGGAATCAGGCGATTCAAGCGCCTAGAGTTTCGTCTTGAAACCCTCTTTCTGAATAATCTACTCAAACCAGTTTTTGCTTCTATAAAATTTGACTTAGGTCCAGATTAGTAAATGAAGCTTGTTTCTTTCGTCGTTTGAGTTCTGTTTCTTCATTCGATTTGATTCTTTTTGCAAACCGGAGTTCTTAAGTTGAACTTTCTGGTTAGACCTCTTATTTGAGTTTTACCTTTGCATTAGATGAGTACTTATTGTATGCTTGTTTGTTTGTTTGCTTGCTTGCGATAGAGTACCCGGACTGCGCCGCTTGCTACTTCGAGTCCCTAGGTTACGCGGATCATCAGCAAGGCAAGTAACACTTTGATCATATCCCTTTTACTACCCAGTTTTTATGCATTAGATCAATCCTCAAACATTGCATGATTAGGATCTAATTAAATTGTGGGTTTTGGGAAGTAGATTGAGGTAGCACCTATTACCTGTTTTATTATCAAACCCTTGGGAGTTACTTCTACGTTTGCTTATTATGCCATGCTATGCTCGTAGACGTGGATTGGGTTTGAGTGAATTTCATGACAGATGTGAGATTGCTAATTAATGGTTTATTTAAGGTGGCAACATTAATACACATCTGGGTGGATTGAGGTACCTGGTTATTTCAGGATTGCCTGTCTAGGCACCTGGGTAGACCAGGATTGCCTGTTTTTTTATGGACCGCCACCCAGGCTCAAAGGGATCAGAAGATTATTCATGCTAGAAACTTCCGTGTGCAGCCACATGCTATTATGGGCTCTAGCATAGTTGACTAAGTCGTGCGAACTCTTACAGTGGTAGACTAGCAGATGTAGGGGAAAGTAGGTGTACCGGTCTACCCATCGTAAGGTGTTAGCGCTTCTGAAAGACTATGTCTCGGTCATTCATTTCTCAAACACCATGTAGCGCGAGAAAACCAACGGAGGAGATCGAGTCATGTGGGGAAAAGTGCGCAAACCTCTGTAGAGTGTATAAACTAATCATGATTAGCGGTGTCCCCGGTGGTGGACATCTTGAGTATCTAGTACTTGGATTATCATGTGAATCTCATCATGTTACTTAAAATTAATGTTGTTGGGTTTGTTTAATGATGTTACTTAATTGGGATTGAGAATGCTGTCAACCATTCTCAATGTTTAACAACCACCATGATAGTTAAATAATTTTATTCCTTTGCAGTAGGGAAAAACTGGCTTTACGCAAAAACTTTAACCATAGAGCTATCCAGCAAGCCATATATGCATGTAGTATAGCTTTACTCTTTCATTATTCTCTATGTGTTACTTTGCCAGCATATTCCATGTGCTGACCCGTTTTCGGGCTGCAATGTTCATGTTGCAGACTTTTCAGACGATGAGTAAGATGCCTTAGGATCGTGGTTCTATACTCAGTGATGCCGTTGGAGTTGATAGACTCACTTATCTTCCAAGACTTCCGCTGTTATCGTTATTAGATGGCCTTAAGCCATATTTATTTTAATAAGTTCTCTTTGGAGACATTCGATGTAATAAGTGTGTGATTGCTACTCTATTATAAATCCTTCAAGTACTGTGCGTGTCAGCATTACTGATCCAGGGATGACACTGATGCACAAAGATTGGACTGTTTGAGGTCTGGTTGCTACAAGACGGTATCAGAGCACACGCTGACTGTAGGACACGACCACTAAGCAAAAAGCCATAGATCACCACTCTCTCTTCTCATTCTAACTCCTCATCTTTTCTATTCTTCTAGGATGGCGGATGCAAGGAACAAGTTCATGCAACCGGATGAAGATACACCCTTTGGACGACACCTGAAGGAAGTAACCAAGTACCTGAAGATCGGAGTACCAAGCTTCACCGGAACCTTCAACGCCACTTTACCTGAAGAGGAGCGCTGGATGATTCAAGTTCAAGTTCCAGGAAGGACGTTCATGCCAGTCACTGAGCCTATAGAGTTTTCCTTTGACGCACCAACCTGGAGCTTAGGGAAGAGCATGGCATCTCACATCACCATGGGACACATTGGGGAAGTTTATCACAAGGAGCTTAAGGATACTACCTACCAGATTTGTGGGCGCCGAGATGAGCAATGGGAGATGATCAGCACGAGGAAAGAAAGATCAGTTGCAGCTTTCATCCTGGAGTTAAACCAGCACATTCGACGCCAGGAGAACCAGATGTGTGCAGGCATGATGGATCTGAAGAAGGCCATGACCAAGATCACGGAATTGGAGGAAGAACTCAAGTCTACATGCGATGGATATGAGGAGGAAATGTCGACTCTAGTCGAAAAGAATGATGATCTGAAGAAGAAGCTAAGAGTGTTTATGGGATTTCCAGCAACTGGAGAAGACGAAGATTGTACTTGTCCCGAGAACTACATCATCATCGATGATACCGACTCGGACCCGGATGATAGTGATGACGACTATGTTGATGAAGCTGGAGCAGATATCATGGAGTCTTCATCGGAGCAGTTTTTCTAGTAGACCACCATAAAGTAGTAGAATTTCCCTCCATGTAGTTATTATAGTCTGAGCACTTTGTAACGATAGATAGACCGTTGTATGCCCTTGCTTGTTTGAATGAAGTGTTTTGATTGCTATTTGTCTCATGTGCATATGGGTAGTGTTTTCCCCTTAGACCTCATTCTATTCTGTATTCTCGTCTTTTCTAAAACCCTCAGATGCCTCCGAGACGTGACAACGGATTTGCTTTTCCACCGGAGCTCACCCAGTTGATCCAGCAGCAGAATGCATTGATGCAGATACTAATCCAGAATCAGAATCAGGGGAACAACAACAACAACAATCCACCACCACCACCACCACCTGTTGATCACTTAACCCGTTTTCTTTGGCTGAATCCGCCGGTGTTCTCCAGTAGCACCGAGCCGATTGTTGCAGATGATTGGATTCGCAAGACAGCCAGGGAGTTGACCACTGCAGGATGCACAGATGCGGAGAAGGTGCGATTTGCTGCACATCAGCTTGAGGGACCCGCAACATCATGGTGGGAGAATTTCACAGCCACCTATCCCGCAGACATTGTCACATGGGATCAGTTTCAGAAGGCTTTTCGTAATGCCCATGTTTCAGCAGGAGCTATGGCCATGAAGAAGCGTGAGTTTCACAACATGCGCCAGGAAGGAAGAACCGTTGGCCAGTATGTGGATGACTTTAGTAAGCTAGCACATTATGCCCCAAATGACATTGCTACAGATGCAGCTAAGCAAGAGAAGTTTCTGGAGGGGCTGAATGATGAGTTGAGCATGCAGTTGATGGTAGCAAGTTTCAACAACTACCAGGAGTTGGTAGATCGTGCTCTTATGATTGAAGGGAAGCAGCAGCAGATTGAAAACAACAAGAGGAAGTATGGACAAGGGAAGTACAATTCCGGAGCTCAGCAGAAGTCCCGTTTTACTCAGAAGTCAGGAGGACAGTTTTAGCATACCCATGGAGGAGGTAGCTCGCACAATCACAATGGTCCCAAGAATGGTACCGAGAATGGAGGAAGTAGTAGCCAGAACCGTACCAACCCCTCAACACCAACCAAGAAAGATCTGAGTCAAGTCACTTGTTTTAAGTGCCAGAAGACCAGACATTACACCAATGAATGTCCTGAAGGCCAGACCGGGAATGGCAATGGAAGCTCTGGGAAGAAGCCGAACCCTTTCAACAGAGGACAAGTGAACCATGTTAGCATGGAGGAGGTTGAAGCTCAGCCAGATGCAGTAATAGGTAAGTTTTTGGTTAAGTCATTTACTGCACTCGTTCTTTTTGATACTGGTGCATCGCATTCATTCATATCAAGTGGATTTGTGGATAAGTATAGACTGCCCACTAGGGTTCTAAAAACACCCATGCTAGTAACCTCACCAGGAGCAGAGTATATGGCCAGTCGAGGATGTTTTCAAGTTCCGTTGGGTATAGGCAAGCATGTTTTCCCCACGGATTTAATCATTTTGGAATCCCAAGGTTTGGATGTAATTCTGGCTATGGATTGGCTATCAATGTATGGAGGAAACATTGATTGCGCCAGTAAGTCGATTCTGCTTACCACCCCAGAAGGGAAAAGGATAAGGTATGTATCAAGGCATGAGCCGAGGAGGATGCACGTAAATTCCTTATCAGGAGTTGTGCAGGAGGAAGTACTAGTAGTGAAGGATTTTCCGGATGTATTTCCAGAGGAGTTGCCAGGCATGTCACCAGACAGAGACATTGAGTTTTTGATCGAGCTATTGCCAGGCACAGGGCCAATATCTAAGAGACCATACAGGATGCCCGCAAAAGATTTAGAGGAGATTAAAAGTCAGATTAAGGAGTTACTGGATAAGGGATACATTCGCCCAAGTTCTTCACCTTGGGGATCACCAGTACTTCTAGTGGAGAAGAAGGACGGATTTTTAAGAATGGTTGTTGATTATTGAGGATTAAATGCGGTAAGCATCAAGAATAAGTACCCACTGCCAATGATCAATGATCTGTTTGACCGACTACAAGGAGCAAAGGTGTTTTCCAAGATCAATTTGCGATCAGGGTACCATCAATTGAAGATTCGAGAACATGATATACCCAAGACAGCTTTTACCACTAGGTATGGGTTGTATGAGTATACCGTTATGTCATTTGGTTTGACTAACACACCTGCATATTTCATGAAATGATGAACACGTTATTTATGGAGTTTCGGGATAAGTTCGTCATGGTGTTCATTGATGACATCTTGGTCTACTCGAAGAACGAAGAGGAGCATAAGGAGCACTTGCGTTTGGTATTGGAGATGCTCAGAGAACACCAGTTATATGCCAAGTTTAGCAAATGCGAGTTCTGGTTGAAGGAAGTTGGATTCCTCGGACATATTATATCTGGAGAAGGTATAGCAGTAGACCCCACCAAGGTTGTCACCGTGACTAATTGGGAAGCACCAATGACAGTTGGGGAGATCAGAAGTTTTCTTGGCCTAGCAGGATACTACCGGAGATTTCATTGAGAATTTTTCAAGGATTGGAAAGCCCATGACGGAGTTGTTGAAGAAGGATACCAAGTTCAATTGGACGGAGGAATGTGAGGCCAGTTTCCAGGAATTGAAGAAACGTCTAGTTACCTCACCAGTTGATTCTGCCATATCAGACTAAGGATTATGAGGTGTACTGCGACGCTTCACGACGAGGTCTTGGAGCAGTACTTATGCAGGAAGGAAGAGTTGTTTCGTATGCGTCACGACAGCTTAAACCTCATGAGTTGAATTATGCCACACATGATTTGGAGTTAGCAGCCGTAGTTCATGCATTGAAGATGTGGAGACATTTTCTTATCGGAAATCATTGTGAGGTGTATACGGATCACAAGAGTTTGAAGTACATCTTCATGCAAAAGGAGTTAAATCTCAGGCAAAGGAGATGGTTGGAACCCATCAAGCATTATTATATGAGATAGCAGTATCACCCCAGAAAGGCTAACGTAGTAGCCGACGCGTTGAGCCGTAAGAGCCATGTTAATACACTCACGACCGCAGGACTGCCAAAGGAGTTAGCCGAGGACTTCTGCGAGCTATGTTTGGAGATAGTTCCGAGAGGCTACGTAGCAACATTGGAAATTCAGTCGACTTTGATGGATAAGATTAGAGAAGCTCAAAAGACCGATAAGGAGATTGCAGAGATAAAGGAGAAGTTGAACAAGGGAAAAGCCAAGGGATTTCGTGAGGATGAGCACGATACCCTCTGGTTTGAGGACCGCGTTTATGTACCCAATGAACCCGAGATCAGGAAGTTGATTTTGCAAGAGGCCCATGATTCGCCGTATTCAATTCACCCAGGGAATACCAAGATGTACTTGGATTTGAAGGAGACTTTCTGGTGGACCGGAATGAAGAAGGACATTGCCGAGTATGTAGCAGTTTGTGGTATGTCAGAGAGTTAAGGCAGAGCATCAGAAGCCAGCAGGATTGTTGCAACCATTGCCGATACCCGAATGGAAGTGGGATAAGCTAGGCATGGATTTTATCACGGGATTGCCCAAGACTCGTTCAAGCTATGACTCGATTTGGGTGGTAGTCGATCGTTTGACGAAGGTAGCTCATTTCATCCCAGTGAAGACTACTTACACTAGTGCCAAGTTGGTCAAGATTTACATGACCAGGATTGTATGCCTGCATGGAGTTCCAAGGAGCATTGTATCGGATAGAGGAACCCAATTCACCTCAAAGTTCTGGAATCAGTTGCATGAAACCTTGGGTACCAGGTTAGAGTTCAGTACCGCTTTTCATCCGCAGACAGATGAACAGACCGAAAGAGTCAATCAGATTTTAGAAGACATGCTGAGAGCTTGTGCACTAGATTATGGATCTAGTTGGGACGACAATTTGCCGTATGCGGAGTTCTCTTACAACAACAGTTATCAATCCAGTTTGAAGATGGCCCCTTTCGAAGCCTTATACGGAAGGAGGTGCAGAACCCCGTTGTCTTGGGACGAAGTTGGAGACCGTCAGTTGTTTGGACCAGATTTGATTAAGGAGTCTGAACGGAAAGTGAAGTTGATTCGCGACAGGCTCAAGGTAGCCCAGTCTAGGCAGAAAAGTTATGCTGATGCAAAACGCAAGGAGACAGTTTACGAAGTTGGGGATAGAGTTTATCTTCGGGTATCTCCACTTCGAGGAGTTAAGCATTTTGGTGTTAAAGGAAAGTTAGCGCCGCGTTTTGTGGGACCATACAAAGTTTTGGAACGAATGGGAGAGGTTGCCTACAGGTTGGAATTACCTGAGGGATTATCAGGAGTTCACAACGTGTTCCACGTCTCCCAGTTGAAGAAGTGCCATGCAGAGATGGCTGATATACCGCTAAGAGATACCGTGCCTCTAGAGGCGATTCAGTTGGACAGTGAATTGACCTATGAGGAGAAACCAGTCAAGATTCTTGAGTATGCCAACCGAGTCACCCGCAGCAAAGTTATCAAGTTTTGCAAAGTTCAGTGGAGCCACCACACCGAGGATGAAGCCACCTGGGAGCGAGAGGAAGATTTGCTGAAAGACCACCCTCACCTATTCTCTAGCCAACCCGAATCTCGAGGGCGAGATTCATCTTAAGGGGGGTAGGTTTGTAACATCCCAAATTTTCAATTTGGAATGTTATACAAATAGATCATCATTGCATATCATATTTTATTGCATTTGGTTTCGATCCTAGAAATTCTACGCAACTCAAGGACCCACGGAGAGAGTTGGGAATGTCAATATTTTCATATTTGAGTTTTCTCAAATTTTGGAAGTAGGATCATTTGACTTTATTTATTTTATCTTCAATTATTTCCATTATATAAATATGAGAGAGGGAATAAAATGACTTTCCCAAAATAAAGAAATATTGAAGATTTAATAAAAAATCAAATAAGATTTTATTTTGGATTTTATTGCTATTTTATTTGAATTTAGAAAAAATGAGCGTTTTTCAAAAATTGCATTTAGGCCCAAATAAATGTTCATCTAAACCGGCTTGATTTTAGAAGCCGGGAAAAATTTATTTCGGGATTTTTGGAGTTCGTTTAGTATTTCTTTCGTTTGTTTTTCTGTGCGATAATTTTTTTAAAAAAAAAACGCGAACCGACCTCGGGCCGTACCCGAGCGGGACTCCGCCCGGGGGCAGCCTTTAAATAGCGCCCGCCCGAGCCACCCCAGCCCAACAGCGCTGCCGCCAGCCCACCCGCGCCCCCGAACCCTAACCCTAGCCGACCCGATCCGCCGCCGACGCGCCCGACCCGCGCCGCCGCCGCCAACCGCCGCCACCAGCCGCCGCCGCCGCCTTGCCGGAGCCGCCGCCCGCCGCCGTCGCGACCCGCTGCCCGAGGTGCCTCGTTTTCCATGCCACCGTTTTTCTCGAAAAGTCGTTCGGTTTTTCCGTCGGTTTTCATCGGTTTTTTTAGTTTCCGTTTTTTTATTAGATCGTTTTTTTCGGTTTAGGTTAATTAGCGAGCGTTCGCTCGTTCGTTCGTTTAACGAACGTGTTCGTCGATTAGATCCAGTTAACGAACGTTCTTCTTCAATCTGTTCGTCATTTTTCTTTTTCTCGGATTTATTCCGCGATTTTTGTGATCGTGATTTTTGATCCAATTTTCGTTTTAGTTTATCTTTTCGCTCGTTTATCGGAATCAGGCGATTCAAGCGCCTAGAGTTTCGTCTTGAAACCCTCTTTCCGAATAATCTACTCAAACCAGTTTTTGCTTCTGTAAAATTTGACTTAGGTCCATATTAGTAAACGAAGCTTGTTTCTTTCGCCGTTTGACTTCTGTTTCTTCGTTCGATTTGATTCTTTTTGCAAACCGGAGTTCTTAAGTTGAACTTTCTGGTTAGACCTCTTATTTGAGTTTTACCTGTGCATTAGATGAGTACTTATTGTATGCTTGTTTGTTTGTTTGCTTGCGATAGAGTACCCGGATTGCGCCGCTTGCTACTTCGAATCCCTAGGTTACGCGGATCATCAGCAAGGCAAGTAACACTTTGATCATATCCCTTTTACTACCCAGTTTTTATGCATTAGATCAATCCTCAAACATTGCATGATTAGGATCTAATTAAATTGTGGGTTTTGGGAAGTAGATTGAGGTAGTACCTATTACCTGTTTTATTATCAAACCCTTGGGAGTTACTTCTACGTTTGCTTATTATGCCATGCTATGCTAGTAGACGTGGATTGGGTTGAGTGAATTTCCATGACAGATGTGAGATTGTTAATTAATGGTTTATTTAAGGTGGCAACATTAATACACATCTGGGTGGATTGAGGTACCTGGTTATTCCAGGATTGCCTGTCTAGGCACCTGGGTAGACCAGGATTGCCTGTTTTTTTATGGACCGCCACCCAGGCTCAAAGGGATCATAAGATTATTCATGCTAGAAACTTCCGTGTGCAGCCACATGCTATTATGGGCTCTAGCATAGTTGACTAAGTCGTGCGAACTCTTACAGTGGTAGACTAGCAGATGTAGGGGAAAGTAGGTGTACCGGTCTACCCATCGTAAGGTGCTAGCGCTTCTGAAAGACTATGTCTCGGTCATTCGTTTCTCAAACACCATGTAGTGCGAGAAAACCAACGGAGGAGATCGAGTCATGTGGGGAAAAGTGCGCAACCTCTGCAGAGTGTATAAACTAATCATGATTAGCCGTGTCCCCGGTTATGGACATCTTGAGTATCTAGTACCTGGATTATCATGTGAATCTCATCATGTTACTTTAATTAATATTGTTGGGTTTGTTTAATGATGATACTTAATTGGGATTGAGGATGCTGTCAACCATTCTCAATGTTTAACAACCACCATGATAGTTAAATAATTTATTCCTTTGTAGTAGGGAAAAACTGGCTTTACGCAAAACTGTAACCATAGAGCTATCCACCAAGCCATATATGCATGTAGTATAGCTTTACTCTTTCATTATTCTCTATGTGTTACTTTGCCAGCATATTCCATGTGCTGACCCGTTTTCGGGCTGCAACGTTCATGTTGCAGACTTTTCAGACGACGAGTAAGATGCCTTAGGATCGTGGTTCTATACTCAGTGATGCCGTTGGATTTGATGGACTCACTTATCTTCCAAGACTTCCGCTGTTATCGTTATTAGATGACCTTAAGCCATATTTATTTTAATAAGTTCTCTTTGGAGACATTCGATGTAATAAGTGTGTGATTGCTACTCTGTTATAAATCCTTCAAGTACTGTGCGTGTCAGCATTACTGATCCAGGGATGACACTGATGCACAGAGATCGGACTATTTGAGGTCTGGTCGCTACAAGATGGCATCAGAGCACACGCTGACTGTAGGACACGACCACTAAGCAAAAAGCCATAGATCACTACTCTCTCTTCTCATTCTAACTCCTCATCTTTTCTATTCTTCTAGGATGGCGGATGCAAGGAATAAGTTCATGCAACCGGATGAAGATACACCCTTTGGACGACACCTGAAGGAAGTAACCAAGTACTTGAAGATCGGAGTACCAAGCTTCACCAGAACCTTCAACGCCACTTTACCTGAAGAGGAGCGCTGGATGATTCAAGTTCAAGTTCCAGGAAGGACGTTCATGCCAGTCACTGAGCCTATAGAGTTTTCCTTTGATGCACCAACCTGGAGTTTAGGGAAGAGCATGGCAGCTCAAATCACCATGGGACGCATTGGGGAAGTTTATCACAAGGAGCTTAAGGATACTACCTACCAGATTTGTGGGTGCCGAGATGAGCAATGGGAGATGATCAGCACCAGGAAAGACAGATCAGTTGCAGCTTTCATCCAGGAGTTAAACCAGCACATTCGACGCCAGGAGAACCAGATGTGTGCAGGCATGATGGATCTGAAGAAAGCCATGACCAAGATCACGGAACTGGAGGAAGAACTCAAGTCTACACGCGATGGATATGAGGAGGAAATATCAACTCTAGTCGAGAAGAATGATGATCTGAAGAAGAAGCTAAGAGTATTCATGGGATTTCCAGCAACTAGAGAAGACGAAGATCGCACTTGCCCGAGAATTACATCATCATCGATGATACCGACTCGGACCCGGATGATAGTGATGATGACTATGTTGATGAAGCTGGAGCAGATATCATGGAGTCTTCATTCGGAGCAGTTTTTCTAGTAGACCACCATAAAGTAGTAGAATTTCCCTCCATGTATCTATTATAGTCTGAGCACTTTGTAACGATAGATAGACCGTTGTATGCCCTTGCTTGTTTGAATGAAGTGTTTTGATTGCAATTTGCCTCATGTGCATATGGGTAGTGTTTTCCCTCTAGACCACATTCTATTCCGTATTCTCGTCTTTTCTAAACCCTTAGATGCCTCCGAGACGTGAAAACGGATTTGCTTTCCCACCGGAGCTCACCCAGTTGATCCAGCAGCAGAATGCATTGATGCAGATACTAGTCCAGAATCAGAATCAGGGGAACAACAACAACAATCCACCACCACCACCACCTATTGATCACTTAACTCGTTTTCTTAGGCTGAATCCGCCGGTGTTCTCCAGTAGCACCGAGCCGATTGTTGCAGATGATTGGCTTCGCAAGACAGCCAGGGAGTTGACCACTGCAGGATGCACAGATGCGGAGAAGGTGCGATTTTCCGCACATCAGCTTGAGGGACCCGCAACATCATGGTGGGAGAGTTTCACAGCCACCTATCCCGCAGACACTGTCACATGGGATCAGTTTCAGCAGGCTTTTCGTACTGCCCATGTTTCAGCAGGAGCTATGGCCATGAAGAAGCGTGAGTTTCGCAACATGCGCCAGGGAGGAAGATCAGTTGGCCAGTATGTGGATGATTTCAGTAAGCTAGCACGTTATGCCCCAGATGACGTCGCTACGGATGCAGCTAAGCAAGAGAAGTTTCTGGAAGGGCTGAATGATGAGTTGAGCATGCAGTTGATGGTAGCAAGTTTCAATAACTACCAGGAGTTGGTAGATCGTGCTCTTATGATTGAAAGGAAGCAGCAGCAGATTGAAAACCGCAAGAGGAAGTATGGACAAGGGAAGTACAATTCCGGAGCTCAGTAGAAGCCCCGTTTTACTCCGAAGTCAGGAGGACAGTTTCAGCATACCCATGGAGGAGGTAGCTCGCACAATCACAATGGTCCAAGAATGGTACCGGGAATGGAGGAAGTAGTAGCCAGAACCATACCAACCCCTCAACACCAGCCAAGAAAGGTCTGAGTCAAGTCACTTGTTTTAAGTGCCAGAAGACCGGACATTACGCCAATGAATGTCCTGAAGGCCAGACTGGGAATGGCAATGGAAGCTCTGTGAAGAAGTCGAACCCTTTCAATAGAGGACAAGTGAACCACGTTAGCATGGAGGAGGTTGAAGCTCAGCCAGATGCAGTAATAGGTAAGTTTTTGGTTAAGTCATTTACTGCACTCGTTCTTTTTGATACTGGTGCATCGCATTCATACATATCAAGGGGATTTGTGGAGAAGTATAGACTGCCCACTAGGATTCTAAAAACACCCATGCTAGTAACCTCACCGGGAGCAGAGTATATGGCCAGTCAAGGATGTTTTCAAGTTCCGTTGGGTATAGGCAAGCATGTTTTCCCCACAGATTTAATCATTTTGGAATCCCAAGGTTTGGATGTAATTCTGGGTATGGATTGGCTATCAATGTATGGAGGAAACATTGATTGCGCCAGTAAGTCGATTCTGCTTACCACCCCAGAAGGGAAAAGGATAAGGTATGTATCAAGGCATGAGCCGAGGAGAATGCACGTAAATTCCTTATCAGGAGTTGTGCAGGAGGAGGTACCAGTAGTGAAGGATTTTTCCGGAGGTATTTCCAGAGGAGTTGCCAGGCATACCACCAGACAGAGACATTGAGTTTTTGATCGAGCTATTGCCAGGCACAGGGCCAATATCCAAGAGACCATACATGATGTCCGCAAAAGATTTAGAGGAGATTAAAAGTCAGATTAAGGAGTTACTAGATAAGGGATACATTCGCCCAAGTTCTTCACCTTGGGGATTACCAGTACTTCTAGTGGAGAATAAGGACGGATCGTTAAGGATGGTTGTTGATTATCGAGGATTAAATGCGGTAACCATCAAGAATAAGTACCCACTGCCAATGATCAATGATCTGTTTGACCGACTACAAGGAGCAAAGGTGTTTTCCAAGATCGATTTGCGATCAGGATACCATCAGTTGAAGATTCGAGAATAGGATATACCCAAGACAGCTTTTACCACTAGGTATGGGTTGTACGAGTATACCGTTATGTCATTTGGGTTGACTAACGCACCTGCATATTTCATGAACATGATGAACAAAGTATTTATGGAGTTTCTGGATAAGTTCGTCGTGGTGTTCATTGATGACATCTTGGTCTACTCGAAGAACGAAGAGGAGCATAAGGAGCACTTGCGTTTGGTATTGGAGAAGCTCAGAGAACACCAGTTATATGCCAAGTTTAGCAAATGTGAGTTCTGGTTGAAGGAAGTTGGATTCCTCGGACATGTTATATCCGGAGAGGTATAGCAGTAGACCCCACCAAGGTTGTCACCGTGACTAATTGGGAAGCACCAACGACAGTTGGGGAGATCAGAAGTTTTCTTGGACTGGCAGGATACTACCGGAGATTCATTGAGAATTTTTCAAGGATTGCAAAGCCCATGACGGAGTTGTTGAAGAAGGATACCAAGTTCAATTGGACGGAGGAATGTGAGGCCAGTTTCCAGGAATTGAAGAAACGTCTAGTTACCTCACCAGTGTTGATTCTGCCAGATCAGACTAAGGATTATGAGGTGTACTGCGACGCTTCACGACGAGGTCTTGGAGCAGTACTTATGCAGGAAGGAAGAGTTGTTTCGTATGCGTCACGACAGCTTAAACCTCATGAGTTGAATTATGCCACACATGATTTGGAGTTAGCAGCCGTAGTGCATGCATTGAAGACGTGGAGACATTTTCTTATCGGAAATCATTGTGAGGTGTACACGGATCACAAGAGTTTGAAGTACATCTTCACGCAAAAGGAGTTAAATCTCAGGCAAAGGAGATGGTTGGAACTCAATAAGGATTATGATATGAGATTGCAGTATCACCTCGGAAAGGCTAACGTAGTAGCCGACGCGTTGAGCCGTAAGAGCCATGTTAATACACGAATGACCGCAGGACTGCCAAAGGAGTTAGCCGAGGACTTCTGCAAGCTATGTTTGGAGATAGTTCCGAGAGGCTACGTAGAAACATTGGAAATTCAGTCGACTTTGATGGATAAGATTAGAGAAGCTCAAAAGACCGATAAGGAGATTGCAGAGATAAATGAGAGGTTGAACAAGGGAAAGGACAAGGGATTTCGTGAGGATGAGCACGATACCCTTTGGTTTGAGGACCGCGTTTATGTACCCAATGACCCCGAGATCAGGAAGTTGATTTTGCAAGAGGCCCATGATTCGCCGTATTCAATTCACCCAGGGAATACCAAGATGTACTTGGATTTGAAGGAGACTTTCTGGTGGACCGTAATGAAGAAGGGTATTGCCGAGTATGTAGCAGTTTGTGATGTATGTCAGAGAGTTAAGGCAGAGCATCAGAAGCCGGCAGGATTGTTGCAACCATTGCCGATACCCGAATGGAAGTGGGATAAGCTAGGCATGGATTTTATCACGGGATCGCCCAAGACTCGTTTAGGCTATGACTCGATTTGGGCGGTAGTCGATCGTTTGACGAAGGTAGCTCATTTCATCCCAGTGAAGACTACTTACACTAGTGCCAAGTTGGCTAAGATTTACATGACCAGGATTGTATGCCTGCATGGAGTTCCAAGGAGCATTGTATTGGATAGAGGAACCCAATTCACCTCAAAGTTCTGGAATCAGTTGCACGAAACCTTGGGTACCAGGTTAGAGTTCAGTACCGCTTTTCATCCGCTGACAGATGGACAGACCGAAAGAGTCAATCAGATTTTAGAAGACATGCTGAGAGCTTGTGCACTAGATTATGGATCTAGTTGGGACGACAATTTGCCGTATGCGGAGTGCTCTTACAACAACAGTTATCAATCCAGTTTGAAGATGACCCTTTCGAAGCCTTATACAGAAGGAGAGGTGCAGAACCCTGTTGTCTTGGGACGAAGTTGGAGACCGTCAGTTGTTTGGAACAGATTTGATTAAGGAGTCTGAACGGAAAGTGAAGTTGATTCGCGACAGGCTCAAGGTAGCCCAGTCCAGGAAGAAAAGTTATGCTGATGCAAAACGCAAGGAGACAGTTTACAAAGTTGGGGATAGAGTTTATGTTCGGGTATCTCCACTTCGAGGAGTTAAGCATTTTGGTGTTAAAGGAAAGTTAGCGCCGCGTTTTGTGGGACCATACAAAGTTTTGGAACGAATGGGAGAGGTTGCCTACAGGTTGGAATTACCTGAGGGATTGTCAGGAGTTCGCAACGTGTTCCATGTCTCCCAGTTGAAGAAGTGCCACACAGAGATGGCTGATATACCGCTAAGAGATACCGTGCCTCTAGAGACGATTCAGTTGGACAATGAATTGACCTATGAGGAGAAACCAGTCAAGATTCTTGAGTATGCCAGCCGAGTCACCCGCAGCGAAGTTATCAAGTTTTGCAAAGTTCAGTGGAGCCACCACACCGAGGATGAAGCCACCTGGGAGCGAGAGGAAGATTTGCTGAAAGACCACCCTCACCTATTCTCTAGCCAACCCGAATCCCGAGGGCGAGATTCATCTTAAGGGGGGTAGGTTTGTAACATCCCAAATTTTCAATTTGGAATGTTATACAAATAGATCATCATTGCATATGTCACACCCTAGCTAGTCATGCATTAGAGTGTTGCATCATGTTTACTCTTTCATCAGAAACTTGAAATGGGGATCTGTGAAACCCTCAGAATCATTTTTGAAAATGACCCAAATAAAAATTTCTCCAAAAGGGTCCAAGAAAATGCTCATGTTGCTCTCTGAAAATATTGGACAGAGATAAAAATCAAACCAATATTTTTAAGAGCTCATAGGTATTTATTTTGGGCATTTGGAATTAATGCATAAATATTTGCATTGGAAATATATTAGTTATATATGTTAATATATGTCCAAATATTATGCCAATTATAAAGGAGCTCTGGAATAATATATCTAGCTCCTGCAAAAATTGGCATAAGGTAAATAAATGATTTAATATTTTATTTAAATCAAAACAAATGTCAGAAATTAGAAAAAGAAAAATAAATAAAGGGAGAAGCTTACCTGGGCTCCTCCCTGTGCAGCCCAGCCAGCTGGCCGGCCCAGCCAGCAGGCGGCCCAACCCGCCTCCCTCCTCTGTCGTCTTCGTCCTCGACAGAGGGAGGGGAGTGTGGCCGGCGCGTGCGCGCGCCACCGCGCCACGCCACCTGCTCGCCTGCCTGCCTGCCCTCCCCTCCTCGTCTCGATGCCCTGGACGACGCCACGCCCTCCCCCCTGCTCTCTCTCACTCTCCCTCGGTTCCTCCCTCCTCTCCCTCGCTCCCTCTCTCACGGCCGAACACCACCATCGCCGCCGTTCGCCATAGCAGCCATCACCGGCCACCCCTCGCCCCTCCGCTGAGCTCAGGAGCTCCGCCTCGACCCCCTCTTCCTCCCCACCGATCCACGGGTCTCCGGAAGCCCTGCATCGCCGCCCACGTCGCCGTTCCCCTCCTCGGCCACCGGAGATCATCGCCGTCGATTCGCTGCACTCCGGCCGTCCCCGAGCCCGCTAACCATCCCTGCAGCTCCGCGGTGAGCCCCCGGGTCGTCTTCCCCTTCTCCCCTGGTCTCGTTCGACCTCTAGGCCTTAGCCCCGTCTTGGCCGAGAGCTCCACGCCGCCGGCGATGTCGCCGTCGTGGCCACAGTCACCGTAGCGCCCAACCGAGCACACCCACGTCCTCACCGCACCGCGTAGAAGCCGTAGGTGCCAACCCCGCATCTCCGCAGCCGTTGTAGCCTCGATCCCGAGCTCAACCGAGCTCCGGCAGCCGCCACGGTCGTCGCCGTCGTCGGTACAGGCCACCCCAGGCACGGCCACCACCACCGTTCGACGCGCGGGAGCAAGGGCTCTCCAACGAGCCCAAGCACGGCCTCGCCCGTGCCCTGTAGCGCGATTCCGCATCGCGCCGCCGTCTCGGACCTCGCCGGCGTCATGTCGCCGGTGGGTTTGACCCACCTTGACCACGGCAGGACCCCCCCTGTGTCCCTGACAGGTGGGCCCAGCCCTGTAGCTAATTAGGATTAGCACTAACCGAGTTAGTTAAACTAACTACCCCCCCTGACACTGACCAGTGGGCCCCAGCGCCACTAATTCCTAATTAGGATTAATTTAACCCTGTTAAACCCCCCTGTCACTGACGTGTGGCCCCCACACGTCAGGTTTGACCCCAGCCAGCCACAGTTGACCACTGACGTCATGCTGACGTCATGCTGGCGCAATATTTATATTTCTGGATTTAATTTAAATCAGGAAATTCCAGAATATTATTTAAACTTCAAAAATTCATAACTTTTATTCTGTAACTCCAAATTGGACAAATTATATATGAAAAATGATCAGAAAAATCCAATCTATCCATCTGTACTATTTTCATGCATGATCAAACAAGTTAAATTGATGTTTTAAGCAGAACAAGGAAAAGCACTTAAAAAGGCCATGTTTGAGTTTGAAATTTGAATCTTTGATTCAAATTGGTTCAAACCCTTCTGGTTTTAGTTGCATTAGCCCAACACACTCATATTGCCATGTTTCATGCATGCATCATATTGTTGCACATTGTTTGGTGATGGTTGTGTATCGGTGTCCTTTGCGACAGGTTCTGCCTCCGAGGAATACCGTGATTACCCTAACGAAGAACCGTATCAGTGCATCGAACCATCAGGCAAGCAACCAACCATTTGATCATATCGATACAATCCCATGTTCTCGCTCCTGCTCTCTTTTACTGCATTAAGACAACGCGTTTCAAACTGCTGTGTGCTACGGTAGTTGAACCCATTTCCTCTGCATGACCTGTCATTGCCACAGTAACTAGATGAAACCCACTAGCATGTGTAGGAGTTGTTTGAGCCATATGTATGTGTTGTTCCTACCTTGCTATGCCTGCTATGCTTAGAGTCGTGTCAGGTCTGGTTCATCTGGGTGATGGGCTAGAGTGAAATGATTATGTCAGTAATGAGAGTGGTGTGGTGAACACGATTTGGTAAAGGTATCGATGAGAGGCCATGTAGGAGTACATGGTGGGTTGTTTCATTGAAGCCGACCTTAAGCCCTGAGATCTGTATGTGTGATTTAAGAATCAGCTACTACCATGCATTGGGCCCGAAACCAATGGACCCTCTCGACTTCTTATCCACCCTAGTTCTCTGTCCAGGAGTTGCAAGTAGTTTCTGGTGTTTGTAGCCTACTGGAGGCCGTGGACAGCGCTGACCGTAGGGGTGGGCTGTGATGCGGTAGGTACGTGGCACGGTGTACCGAATACCCGTTAGGTATCTCGGGAACCCTGTTCACATCGTTTGGGGCTGTGAGCGATACCTCGGCCGGATCTCCTCATGGATGGAACCCGAATAGGCGATAAACCTGGACTAGAGACTTAGGTGATTAGGTAGGTCGTGGCCGACACCCACGTTGGGCTTCCGCTTGAAGGTTGCCGAGTACATGTCGTGTAAACGACGGTAAGTGGTGAAAGCGTGTATGAAGAAGTACACCCCTGCAGGGTTAACATGATCTATTCGAATAGCCGCGTCCGCGGTAAAGGACTACTTGGTTGCCTATACAGTTCATAGACAAGTAAATGGAAACTACTAAAAGCCTCAAGATAAGTGTGAGTGCCGAGGATGGCTCTTCCGTAGGAAGACGGAGGTGAATCCTCGGTAGTGTATTGAAGTGGTGAGTAGTGGACTCGTGTGCGCAAAACCATTTCAAGTTGGAGTATCGTAGGATAGTCTAGCCAAGAGTCAAAGCTGGCCTGCTGCAATAACTCCACCAACCCTTCTTGATAATATGCATGTATGTAGGATCTGATGTAAGTCTTGCTGAGTACCTTTGTACTCATGTTGCTATAATTTACATTTTTACAGAAGACGCTGCAACCCCTTCTGATGGGTTCTATGTAGACGTTGACATCAACGAGTAGGCTAAAGGCCCAGGTGGTGATCCTGAGCTTGTGAAGGACCATGTAGTATAGCTAGGCTTTCCAAGCCTCTTTTATTTTACTAGTTGTCTGTACTCAGACAAGTTACTTCCGCTGCTGGTTTGTATGACTGTATGACTTGAATGTTGGGTCGTGAGACCCGTACCTTTGTGTATGTTATGTATGGCTCTCTGAGCCTTAAATAAAGTACTTGTGTCGTAGAGTCATGTTGTGATGCTTCGTTGTATTTGCACATATCGAGCATATTGTGTGTATGATTGAAATGCTTGGTATGTGTGGGATCTGACTATCTAGTTGTTTATCTTTAGTAGCCTCTCTTACCGGGAAATGTCTCCTAGTGTTACCGCTGAGCCATGGTAGCTTGCTACTGCTCTGGAACACTTAGGCTGGCCGGCATGTGTCCTTCTTCGTTCCTGTGTCTGTCCCTTCGGGGAAATGTCACGCTTTGAGTACCGGAGTCCTGTTAGCCCGCTACAGCCCGGTTTACCGGAGTCCTGCTAGCCCAGTGCTACAGCCCGGACCCACTTGCTGATGACCGACACGTTCGAAGCTGGGTCATGGATGCCTGTCCCTGTAAGTCTGTGCCACTTTGGGTTTACGACTAGTCATGTCAGCCCGGGCTCCTTATCATATGGATGCTAGCGACACTATCATATACGTGAGCCAAAAGGCGCAAACGGTCCCGGGCAAAGGTAAGGCGACACCCGTGGGGATACCGTGCGTGAGGCCGCAAAGTGATATGAGGTGTTACCGGCTAGATCGATGTGACATCGAGTCGGGGTCCTGACAGCGTTGGCATCAGAGCCGGACTGCCTGTAGGTTCTCCAAGCCAAACTGGTCGATGTTGAGTCTAGAAATTCTTTAGTTATATGTAGGGGAATTGTTTGTGGGTTGGAACGTAAGGCTCTTTTTACTCCTCTATCTTATGATATTCTGATCTGAGTCAGTCCATTCTTCCACCGGGGGTTAAGGAATTAGGATCTATACTCTCTATCAGGATCACGTGTTACTAATCAGTAGTACCTTATAGGTATGATGGATACAAGCCTAGTTCAGTTCTTCTACCATATTATGTTGCTAGGATGGTCTCAGAACTTTGATATGATGATGTTGAGTGTGTATGTAATCCTTTGTCAAATGTCTCAAAATCCTTCTTGAGCATTTACAGCTGTTATGCTGCCGAAATTTTGCTAGAAATTCTAATGCCTTTGCATTATGATTGTGCTTTCAGATGGCCACTCGCGACCTCAATCAAGTGGTTCGCCTGACTCGATGCCTAGATGTACCCGGCCATACTGCCAAGTTGGTCAGGGTAATGACTGAGGCTGGATACCGCTGGTATCCTGAGTACACGGTCGAAGAGCAATTTCGGGACTTCAATCAAAGCCAGTATCTCTGCACTGTCAGGATATTTCCATCTTATCCTGGATCCACCGAGCCCCTTCACTGCTCCTATGGACTCGGGGTTACTATTGAGATGGCTGTGCAGGACGCCGCCTACTCTATGATGACCATTATGCGAGTCAGATCTGGTCTATTTCGGGACTCTGATTTCCGGTATATGCCAGGATCACTTCCGGGAGCACAAGGGTATCTCCAGGCTATCTATGCTGACCCCACCCAGGAGGATTCACGGACTCGCACCACTGCTGAGATGCTCGAGGATAAGGACCGTGAAAATCGGGCCTTGAGGTTAGAGCTCTTCAATACCCGTGCTGACCACTGGGCCACTTTGACTCGGTTTGCACCGGCGGTGCAAGCTGGATATTCAGATATGCGCGATCTCTATCCTGTGAGATCTGCTCTGCCAGACGTGATGGGTTGGCGTGATGTAGGAGGCATCACCCCACCTCGCGGTCCCCGCAGGCCACCGTCTGTTGGTCCAAGGCCTCATCCTAGCCCCTATGGTCCACAAGCTCCGCGAGATCGTCTGTTTCCGGATGATCATGTTGAGCTTCCAGGCTATGGAGGTGACTTCTACGAGGACTACTACGGATCGGTCTGAGTTAGTGGTAGTATCACTAGTTCGCACTAGCTGTGTCGTCTATCGTCCCGCGTGACTCGTGGGATATGACCTAGTTTGTACTCTTTCCGGAGGTGTAGAAAAATAATGTATAGGAGCTTGGAATGCCTCCGATGAGATGTAATCCTCCTTTCACCGTAATAGTACTTTGTTTGGTCTTGTACTAAACCCTGTATGGTGTGTATGACGATGGAATAAAGAAGCAGTTTCTGTATTTACCATGTCATACGGATGATCATCTTGCATTTCGAGTTATTCCTTACATTTTATATCCTATGTCGGAATTTTATCATCCTGACTAAATCATTGTCTTGTTTACCTAGGATGGTCAACACGCGCACTAACCCTGCTCCTCAAGAGCAGGCCGAAGGCAGTGAAGTCAGGGATGCAAATCTGCCTCATCCTCCTTCCCTAGCCGAGGTTATGATGGAAGCTGAGAGAAACAAGCGGGAGACCAACCGTTTGTTGGAGCGTATTGAACAGAACACAGCACACCATCAGAGGACTAACGTGGTGTCACTCAGTGATTTTATCAAATTACATCCACCCACGTTCCACCACTCCGTCGAGCCTCTCGACGCTGATGACTGGCTTCGCAGTATCGCTCACAAACTGCGTTCCGCGCTGGTAGCGGAGGCTGACAAGGTCACCTTTGCTGCATATCATCTTGAAGGCCCCGCCAGTCTATGGTGGGAGAATTATGGAGCTATGCGCCCAGCGGGCCATGTCACTACTTGGGCTGAGTTCAGCGAGGCTTTCCGTGAACATCACATTCCGGAGGGTCTCATGGACCGTAAACGTGAGGAATTCTGCAATTTCACCCAAGGCCGACTTTCTGTGGATGTTTACAGCAGGGAGTTTGGTAATCTCGCACGATATGCAACCGAGGAAGTTTCTACTGACGCCAAGAAGCAAGCAAGGTTCCGTAAGGGACTTAGTCCTGAGCTTCGCCGTGACCTCCGTCTGCATGAGTGCACATCTTTTCAGAAACTTGTCAACAAAGCCATCAGTGCTGAAACTGGTCAGACTGACTATGACGCAACACGCAAGCATGGCCGTGACATGGGTTCCTCATCCGGTGCTGGTCCTCAGAAGCGCCGCGTGTGGGTGCCCAACACCGCCCTGCCACCCAGGTTCACACCGAGGCCATCTTTCCAGGCGCCTCGCCCTGTTCAACAGTCTGCACCGGCCAAGCCCTATGGGGGTCCAACTAACAATGCTCCTCCACGTACCAGTTCCGTGACTTGTTTCAAGTGTGGGGAATCTGGTCACTATATGCGTGAGTGTCCCCAGACCAACCCCAACCAGTCTGCTAAAGCTGTTGGCCGTGGCAAGCCGACAGGAAAAATATTCCACGCCAAGCCGGTCACCGCTTCACGTGGCCATGTCAACTGTATCTCTGCCGAAGAAGCTCAAGAGGATCCCAACGTCGTTCTCGGTACGCTTCTTGTTAATTGCCACCCGGCATCTGTTCTTTTCGATACAGGAGCCTCTCATTCTTTTATATCTGAAAATTATGCTCGTTTGCATAACGTCGCATTCGGTGATATGCCAACCTCTATGGTAATTCAAACTCCGGGATCCAAATGGCAAACTTCTAGAGTAAGCCATGGAAATGAAATCCAAGTCGACAGACTTGTTTTCCTTGCGTCTTTGATAGCCCTTAAATCTTCAGATATTAATATCATTCTGGGTATGGACTGGATGTCAGCTCATCATGCCCAAATTGATTGCTTCTCTAGGACTGTTCAACTCACCCATCCTTCGGGGAAGATAGTCAATGTCTTGACCCGAATAGCCAAGCGACAATTATATTCTCTTAACGCCAGCCCTTTGCCAGACCTTGAGGACATTCCGGTAGTCCGTGACTTCCCGGATGTCTTCCCAGAAGAATTGCCAGGTGTTCCACCTGACAGGGATGTTGAGTTCGTAATAGACCTCATTCCAGGAACCGTTCCGATTGCTAGAAGACCCTATAAGATGGCACCCCTAGAACTAGCCGAGCTTAAGAAACAACTCGATGAGTCCTTGAAAAAGGGTTTCATCCGCCCTAGTTCATCTCCGTGGGCTTGCCCCGTCCTATTCGTCAAGAAGAAGGATGGTACGGACCGGATGGTTGTAGATTACCGACCTGTCAATTTGGTCACAATCAAGAACAAATATCCGCTTCCCAGGATCAACGACCTGTATGATCAGCTCGCTGGATCCTCAGTCTTCTCCAAGATGGATTTGAGGTTGGGCTACCATCAAATCAAAATCAGAAACGGGGACATTCCTAAAACGGCCTTTGTTACTCGTTATGGCCAATACGAGTACACCGTCATGTCCTTCGGTTTAACCAACGCTCCAGCCACCTTTTCTCGGTTAATGAACTCAATCTTCATGGAGTATCTGGATAAATTCGTCGTAGTTTATCTCGATGATATACTCATCTACTCCAAGAACGAGGAAGAACATGCCGAACATCTAAGGCTAGTGTTGAAGAAACTTCGAGAGCATCGCCTTTATGCCAAATTTTCTAAATGTGAATTCTGGTTGTCAGAAGTGACCTATCTGGGTCATGTAATATCTGGTAAAGGTATTGCTGTTAACCCTGAGCGAGTTCAAGCCGTCCTTAATTGGACTCCACCTGAATCGGTCAAGCAAGTTCGGAGTTTTCTAGGCTTAGCGAGCTATTGTCGTCGCTTTGTCGAGAACTTCTCCAAGGTTGCTAAACCTCTAACCGAACTCCTCAAGAAAGATAAGAAGTTCGAATGGACTCCACAATGTGAGCACAGCTTTCAGGAACTGAAAAGACGCCTGACCTCTGCTCCCGTACTGGTACCGCCAGACTTCTCCAAGGACTTTGTTATCTACTGCGACGCCTCGCGACAAGGACTAGGTTGCATTCTCATGCAAGATCGACACGTAATTGCCTACGCTTCACGGCAATTGCACCCACATGAGGAGAATTATCCTACTCATGATCTAGAGCTTGCAGCCGTAGTCTATGCACTTAAGACCTGGCGACATTACCTCCTCGGTAATCGTTGCGAAATATTCACTGATCACCAAAGTCTGAAGTACATCTTCACCCAACCGGATCTGAATCTCAGGCAAAGACGTTGGGTTGAGTTGATCACAGACTTCGACTTAGGAATAACCTACACCCCAGGGAAAGCCAACGTCATGGCTGATGCGCTAAGTCGTAAATCTTATTGTAACAACCTGATGTTACAACAAAGTCAACCGCTTCTCCATGAGGAATTTCGGAAGCTTAACCTTCACATTGTACCTCAAGGTTTTCTTTCCACCTTGGTGGCAAAACCTACCCTTACGGATCAGATTATCAAAGCACAGAAGGTAGATCCGGGAATCTCCCGCATCAAGAGAAACATTCAGAAAGGAATTGCGAATTGCTTCTCCATTAATGATCAAGGGGTCGTATACTTCGGGGATCGACTAGTGGTTCCCAAAGTGCGAAACCTGAGGCGATTAATCCTTAAGGAAGCTCATGAATCTCCTCTCACCATTCATCCCGGTAGTACTAAGATGTATCAGGACCTACGCCAGAGGTTCTGGTGGACTAGGATGAAGAGAGAAATTGCTCAGTATATTGCAAATTGCGACGTCTGTCGTCGTGTAAAAGCAGAGCATCAACGGCCTGCTGGCACCCTTCAACCCTTAGCTATTCCTGAATGGAAATGGGATAAAATTGGTATGGATTTCATTACCGGTTTTCCCAGGACCAAGAGAGGGAATAATGCTATTTTCGTCGTTGTCGATCGTCTTTCCAAAGTAGCCCATTTCTTACCTGTTCGTGAGAGTATAACCGCTAGCCAGCTGGCAGACTTATACATCTCCCGAATAGTGTCCCTCCATGGTGTTCCTTTGGAAATTAACTCGGATCGAGGAAGTCTTTTCACCTCTCGATTTTGGGAAAGTTTCCAAAATGCTATGGGAACCCGTCTCTCCTTCAGCACCGCTTTCCACCCTCAGTCGAGTGGTCAAGTGGAACGCGTCAACCAGATTCTAGAAGACATGCTTCGAGCCTCTGTTATCTCATTCGGAATGGACTGGGAGAAGTGCCTTCCATTTGCCGAATTCGCTTACAACAACAGCTATCAATCTAGCTTGGGTAAAGCCCCTTTTGAAGTTCTCTATGGACGACGGTGTCGAACACCCCTTAACTGGTCAGAGACCGGGGAAAGACAATTCTTTGGCCCGGATATGATTCAGGAAGCAGAAGAACAAGTTCGTATCGTTCGTGAAAAGTTGAAAACAGCCCAATCTCGTCAAAAGAGTCAATATGACCGAAAACATAAGGCTATGACTTTCGAGGTTGACGAGAAGGCTTATCTTCGGGTCACCCCTCTGAAGGGAACCCATCGTTTCGGTATCAAAGGCAAATTGGCTCCTCGTTACATTGGACCTTTTCGTATTCTCGCCAAACGAGGAGAAGTTGCCTACCAGTTGGAACTACCTCCGCATCTCTCCAGAGTCCACGATGTCTTCCATGTTTCTCAACTCAGGCGTTGCTTCTCGGATCCTATCCGTGAAGTGGACCACGAAACGCTTGATCTCCAAGATAATCTTACATATCGAGAGTACCCCATTCGTATCCTCGATCAGGCCGAACGTACCACCCGACGTCATAATATCAAGTTTCTCAAAGTACAATGGTCGCACCATTCTGAGGATGAAGCAACTTGGGAAAGGGAGGATCGTCTTCGACTTGAATATCCCGCCTTCTTCCCGGAGGAACCCAAATCTCGGGACGAGATTCTTTTGAGTGGGGGTGAGTTGTCACACCCTAG
The DNA here is from genome assembly GCF_018294505.1 of Triticum aestivum. Lineage (NCBI taxonomy): Eukaryota > Viridiplantae > Streptophyta > Magnoliopsida > Poales > Poaceae > Triticum > Triticum aestivum. The sequence continues at coordinate 490,749,740 of NC_057801.1, read as the reverse complement.
CTAGTCATGCATTAGAGTGTTGCATCATGTTTACTCTTTCATCAGAAACTTGAAATGGGGATCTGTGAAACCCTCAGAATCATTTTTGAAAATGACCCAAATAAAAATTTCTCCAAAAGGGTCCAAGAAAATGCTCATGTTGCTCTCTGAAAATATTGGACAGAGATAAAAATCAAACCAATATTTTTAAGAGCTCATAGGTATTTATTTTGGGCATTTGGAATTAATGCATAAATATTTGCATTGGAAATATATTAGTTATATATGTTAATATATGTCCAAATATTATGCCAATTATAAAGGAGCTCTGGAATAATATATCTAGCTCCTGCAAAAATTGGCATAAGGTAAATAAATGATTTAATATTTTATTTAAATCAAAACAAATGTCAGAAATTAGAAAAAGAAAATAAATAAAGGGAGAAGCTTACCTGGGCTCCTCCCTGTGCAGCCCAGCCAGCTGGCCGGCCCAGCCAGCAGGCGGCCCAGCCCGCCTCCCTCCTCTGTCGTCTTCGTCCTCGACAGAGGGAGGGGAGTGTGGCCGGCGCGCGCGCGCGCCACCGCGCCACGCCACCTGCTCGCCTGCCTGCCTGCCCTCCCCTCCTCGTCTCGATGCCCTGGACGACGCCACGCCCTCCCCCCTGCTCTCTCTCACTCTCCCTCGGTTCCTCCCTCCTCTCCCTCGCTCCCTCTCTCACGGCCGAACACCACCATCGCCGCCGTTCGCCATAGCAGCCATCACCGGCCACCCCTCGCCCCTCCGCTGAGCTCAGGAGCTCCGCCTCGACCCCCTCTTCCTCCCCACCGATCCATGGGTCTCCGGAAGCCCTGCATCGCCGCCCACGTCGCCGTTCCCCTCCTCGGCCACCGGAGATCATCGCCGTCGATTCGCTGCACTCCGGCCGTCCCCGAGCCCGCTAACCATCCCTGCAGCTCCGCGGTGAGCCCCCGGGTCGTCTTCCCCTTCTCCCCTGGTCTCGTTCGACCTCTAGGCCTTAGCCCCGTCTTGGCCGAGAGCTCCACGCCGCCGGCGATGTCGCCGTCGTGGCCACAGTCACCGTAGCGCCCAACCGAGCACACCCACGTCCTCACCGCACCGCGTAGAAGCCGTAGGTGCCAACCCCGCATCTCCGCAGCCGTTGTAGCCTCGATCCCGAGCTCAACCGAGCTCCGGCAGCCGCCACGGTCGTCGCCGTCGTCGGTACAGGCCACCCCAGGCACGGCCACCACCACCGTTCGACGCGCGGGAGCAAGGGCTCTCCAACGAGCCCAAGCACGGCCTCGCCCGTGCCCTGTAGCGCGATTCCGCATCACGCCGCCGTCTCGGACCTCGCCGGCGTCATGTCGCCGGTGGGTTTGACCCACCTTGACCACGGCAGGACCCCCCCTGTGTCCCTGACAGGTGGGCCCAGCCCTGTAGCTAATTAGGATTAGCACTAACCGAGTTAGTTAAACTAACTACCCCCCTGACACTGACCAGTGGGCCCCAGCGCCACTAATTCCTAATTAGGATTAATTTAACCCTGTTAAACCCCCCTGTCACTGACGTGTGGCCCCCACACGTCAGGTTTGACCCCAGCCAGCCACAGTTGACCACTGACGTCATGCTGACGTCATGCTGGCGCAATATATATATTTCTGGATTTAATTTAAATCAGGAAATTCCAGAATATTATTTAAACTTCAAAAATTCATAACTTTTATTCTGTAACTCCAAATTGGACAAATTATATATGAAAAATGATCAGAAAAATCCAATCTATCCATCTGTACTATTTTCATGCATGATCAAACAAGTTAAATTGATGTTTTAAGCAGAACAAGGAAAAGCACTTAAAAGGCCATGTTTGAGTTTGAAATTTGAATCTTTGATTCAAATTGGTTCAAACCCTTCTGGTTTTAGTTGCATTAGCCCAACACACTCATATTGCCATGTTTCATGCATGCATCATATTGTTGCACATTGTTTGGTGATGGTTGTGTATCGGTGTCCTTTGCGACAGGTTCTGCCTCCGAGGAGTACCGTGATTACCCTAACGAAGAACCGTATCAGTGCATCGAACCATCAGGCAAGCAACCAACCATTTGATCATATCGATACAATCCCATGTTCTCGCTCCTGCTCTCTTTTACTGCATTAAGACAACGCGTTTCAAACTGCTGTGTGCTACGGTAGTTGAACCCATTTCCTCTGCATGACCTGTCATTGCCACAGTAACTAGATGAAACCCACTAGCATGTGTAGGAGTTGTTTGAGCCATATGTATGTGTTGTTCCTACCTTGCTATGCCTGCTATGCTTAGAGTCGTGTCAGGTCTGGTTCATCTGGGTGATGGGCTAGAGTGAAATGATTATGTCGGTAATGAGAGTGGTGTGGTGAACACGATTTGGTAAAGGTATCGATGAGAGGCCATGTAGGAGTACATGGTGGGTTGTTTCATTGAAGCCGACCTTAAGCACTGAGATCTGTATGTGTGATTTAAGAATCAGCTACTACCATGCATTGGGCCCGAAACCAATGGACCCTCTCGACTTCTTATTCACCCTAGTTCTCTGTCCAGGAGTTGCAAGTAGTTTCTGGTGTTTGTAGCCTACTGGAGGCCGTGGACAGCGCTGACCGTAGGGGTGGGCTGTGATGCGGTAGGTACGTGGCACGGTGTACCGAATACCCGTTAGGTATCTCGGGAACCCTGTTCACATCGTTCGGGGCCGTATGGGAAACCTCGGCCGGATCTCCTCATGGATGGAACCTGAATAGGCGATAAACCTGGACTAGAGGCTTAGGTGATTAGGTAGGTCGTGGCCGACACCCACGTTGGGCTTCCGCTTGAAGGTTGCCGAGTACATGTCGTGTAAACGACGGTAAGTGGTGAAAGCGTGTATGAAGAAGTACACCCCTGCAGGGTTAACATGATCTATTCGAATAGCCGCGTCCGCGGTAAAGGACTACTTGGTTGCCTATACAGTTCATAGACAAGTAAATGGAAACTACTAAAAGCCTCAAGATAAGTGTGAGTGCCGAGGATGGCTCTTCCGTAGGAAGACGGAGGTGGATCCTCGGTAGTGTATTGAAGTGGTGAGTAGTGGACTCGTGTGCGCAAAACCATTTCAAGTTGGAGTATCGTAGGATAGCCTAGCCAAGAGTCAAAGCTGGCTTGCTGCAATAACTCCACCAACCCTTCTTGATAATATGCATGTATGTAGGATCTGATGTAAGTCTTGCTGAGTACCTTTGTACTCATGTTGCTATAATTTACATTTTTACAGAAGACGCTGCAACCCCTTCTGATGGGTTCTATGTAGACGTTGACATCAACGAGTAGGCTAAAGGCCCAGGTGGTGATCCTGAGCTTGTGAAGGACCATGTAGTATAGCTAGGCTTTCCAAGCCTCTTTTATTTTACTAGTTGTCTGTACTCAGACAAGTTACTTCCGCTGCTGGTTTGTATGACTGTATGACTTGAATGTTGGGTCGTGAGACCCGTACCTTTGTGTATGTTATGTATGGCTCTCTGAGCCTTAAATAAAGTACTTGTGTCGTAGAGTCATGTTGTGATGCTTCGTTGTATTTGCACATATCGAGCATATTGTGTGTATGATTGAAATGCTTGGTATGTGTGGGATCTGACTATCTAGTTGTTTATCTTTAGTAGCCTCTCTTACCGGGAAATGTCTCCTAGTGTTACCGCTGAGCCATGGTAGCTTGCTACTGCTCTGGAACACTTAGGCTGGCCGGCATGTGTCCTTCTTCGTTCCTGTGTCTGTCCCTTCGGGGAAATGTCACGCTTTGAGTACCGGAGTCCTGTTAGCCCGCTACAGCCCGGTTTACCGGAGTCCTGCTAGCCCAGTGCTACAGCCCGGACCCACTTGCTGATGACCGACACGTTCGAAGCTGGGTCATGGATGCCTGTCCCTGTAAGTCTGTGCCACTTTGGGTTTACGACTAGTCATGTCAGCCCGGGCTCCTTATCATATGGATGCTAGCGACACTATCATATACGTGAGCCAAAAGGCGCAAACGGTCCCGGGCAAAGGTAAGGCGACACCCGTGGGGATACCGTGCGTGAGGCCGCAAAGTGATATGAGGTGTTACCGGCTAGATCGATGTGACATCGAGTCGGGGTCCTGACAGCATATCATATTTCATTGCATTTGGTTTCGATCCTAGAAATTCTACGCAACTCAAGGACCCACGGAGAAAGTTGGGAATTTCGATATTTTCATATTTGAGTTTTCTCAAATTTTGGAAGTAGTATCATTTGATTTTATTTATTTTATCTTCAATTATTTCAATTATATAAATATGAGAGAGGGAATAAAATGACTTTCCCAAAATAAAGAAATATTTAAGATTTAATAAAACAATCAAATAAGATTTTATTTTGGATTTTATTCCTATTTTATTTGAATTTAGGAAAAATGAGCATTTTTCAAAAATTGCATTTAGGCCCAAATAAATGTTCATCTAAACCGGCTTGATTTTAGAAGCCGGGGAAAACTTATTTAGGCATTTTTGGAGTCCGTTTAGTATTTCTTTCGTTTGTTTTTCTGCGCGATAATTTTTTTTTAAAAAACGCGAACCGACCTCGGGCCGTCCCGAGCGGGACTCCGCCCGGGGGCAGCCTTTAAATAGCGCCCGCCCGAGCCGCCCCAGCCCAACAGTGCCGCCGCCAGCCCACCCGCGCACCCGAACCATAACCCTAGCCGGCCCAATCCGCCGCCGCCGCGCCCGACCCGCGCCGCCGCCGCCAGTCGCCGCCGCCGCCCGCCGCCACCGCCTCGCCGGAGCCGCTGCCCGCCGGAGCCGCCGACCGCCGCCATCACCGCCCGAGGTGCCTCGTTTTCCGCGCCGCCGTTTTTCTCGAAAAATCATTCGGGTTTTTCGTCGGTTTTTTTAGTTTCCGTTTTTTTATTAGATCGGTTTTTTTCCGGTTTGGGTTAATTAGCGAGCGTTCGCTCGTTCGTTCGTTTTAATGAACGTGTTCGTCGATTAGATCTAGTTAACGAACGTTCGTTCGTTAATCTGTTCGTCGTTTTTTCCTTTTCTCGGATTTATTCCGCGATTTTCCTGATCGCGATTTTTGATCCGATTTTCGTTTTAGTTTACCTTTTCGCTCGTTTATCGGAATCAGGCGATTCAAGCGCCTAGAGTTTCGTCTCGAAACCCTCTTTCCGAATAATCTACTCAAACCAGTTTTTGCTTCTGTAAAATTTGACTTAGGCCCAGATTAGTAAAGGAAGCTTGTTTCTTTCGCCGTTTGAGTTCTGTTTCTTCGTTCGATTTGATTCTTTTTGCAAACCGGAGTTATTAAGTTGAACTTTCTGGTTAGACCTCTTATTTGAGTTTTACCTGTGCATTAGATGAGTACTTATTGTATGCTTGTTTGTTTGTTTGCTTGCTTGCGATAGAGTACCCGGACTGCACAGCTTGCTACTTCGAGTCCCTAGGTTACGCAGATCATCAGCAAGGCAAGTAACACTTTGATCATATCCCTTTTACTACCCAGTTTTTATGCATTAGATCAATCCCAAACATTGCATGATTAGGATCTAATTAAATTGTGGGTTTGGGGAAGAAGATTGAGGTAGCACCTATTACCTGTTTTATTATCAAACCCTTGGGAGTTACTTCTACGTTTGCTAATTATGCCATGCTATGCTCATAGACGTGGATTGGGTTTGAGTGAATTTCCATGACAGATGTGAGATTGTTAATTAATGGTTTATTTAAGGTGGCAACATTAATACACATCTGGGTGGATTGAGGTACCTGGTTATTCCAGGATTGCCTGTCTAGGCACCCGGGTAGACCAGGATTGCCTGTTTTTTATGGACCGCCACCCAAGCTCAAAGAAATCATAAGATTATTCATGCTAGAAACTTCCATGTGTAGCCACATGCTATTATGGGCTCTAGCATAGTTGACTAAGTCATGCGAACTCTTACAGTGGTAGACTAGCAGATGTAGGGGAAAGTAGGTGTACCGGTCTACCCTTCGTAAGGTGCTAGCGCTTCTGAAAGACTATGTCTTAGTCATTCGTTTCTCAAACACGATGTAGTGCGAGAAAACCAACGGAGGAGATGGAGTCATGTGGGGAAAAGTGCGTAAACCTCTGCAGAGTGTATAAACTAATCATGATTAGCCGTGTCCCCGGTTATGGACATCTTGAGTATCTAGTACTTGGATTATCATGTGAATCTCATCATGTTACTTAAAATTAATGTTGTTGGGTTTGTTTAATGATGTTACTTAATTGGGATTGAGAATGCTGTCAACCATCCTCAATGTTTAACAACCACCATGATAGTTAAATAATTTTATTCCTTTGCAGTAGGGAAAAACTGGCTTTACGCAAAAACTTTAACCATAGAGCTATCCACCAAGCCATATATGCATGTAGTATAGCCTTACTCTTTCATTATTCTCTATGTGTTACTTTGCCAGCATATTCCATGTGCTGACCCGTTTTCGGGCTGCAACGTTCATGTTGCAGACTTTTCAGACGACGAGTAAGATGCCTTAGGATCGTGGTTCTATACTCAGTGATGCCGTTGGAGTTGATGGACTCACTTATCTTCCAAGACTTCCGCTATTATCGTTATTAGATGGCCTTAAGCCATATTTATTTTAATAAGTTCTCTTTGGAGACATTCGATGTAATAAGTGTGTGATTGCTACTCTGTTATAAATCCTTCAAGTACTGTGTGTGTCAGCATTACTGATCCAGGGATGACACTGATGCACAGAGATTGGACTATTTGAGGTCTGGTCGCTACAAGATGGTATCAGAGCAACATAACTGGGAGATTATGCAACTCCCGAATACCGGAGGAACACCTTGTGTGCTATCAAACGTCACAACATAACTGGGTGATTATAAAGATGCTCTATAGGTGTCTCAAAGGTGTTTGTTGGGTTGGCATAGATCGAGATTAGGATTTGTCACTCCAAGTATCGGAGAGGTATCTCTGGGCCCTCTCGGTAATGCACATCACTATAATCCTTGCAAGCAATGTGACTAATGAGTTAGTTGCGGGATGATACATTATAGAACGAGTAAAGATACTAGCCGGTAATGAGATGGAACTAGGTATGATGATACCGACGATCGAATCTCGGGCAAGTAACATACCAATGACGAAGGGAACAACATATATTGTTATGCGGTTTGACCGATAAAGATTTTCGTAGAATATGTAGGAGCCAATATGAGCATCCAGGTTCCGCCATTGGTTATTAACCAGAGATGTGTCTCGATCATGTCTACATAGTTCTCAAACCCATAGGGTCTGCACGCTTAACGTTCGATGTCGATTTATATTATGAGTTATGTGATTTGATGAACCAAAGTTTGTTCGGAGTCCCGGATGAGATCACGGACATGAAGACGAGTCTCGGAATGGTCGAGAGGTAAAGGTCGATATATTGGAAGGTTATATTTGGACACTGGAATTGTTCCGATGTGTTTCGGGTATTTTCCGGAGTACCGGGAGGTTATAGGAACCCCCCGGGGAGAGTGATGGGCCTTAATGGGCTTTAGGGGAAAGGAGATAAGGGCCTCAAGGGTTGGCCGCGCCCCCCCCATGGGCTGGTCTGAATTGGACTAGGAGGGGCAGTGCCCTCCTCCTTCCTTCTCCCCTCTTGCTCCTTCCCTCCTTCTCCTAGTTGGAATAGGAAGGGGGGCGAATCCTACTTGGACTGAGAGTCCAAGTAGGACTCCCCCCCTTGGCGCGCCCCATCTAGGGCTGGCCTCCTCTTCCCCCTCCTTTATATATGTGGGAGAGGGGCACCCCAAAGACACACCAAGTCTTCTCTTAGCCGTGTGTGGTGCCCCCCTCCACAGTTACACACCTCGGTCATATCGTCGTAGTGCTTAGGCGAAGCCCTGCGCCGGTAACTTCATCATTACCGTCGCCATGCCATCTTGCTGACGGAACTCTCCCTCGTCCTCAACTAGATCAACAGCTCGAGGGACGTCATCGTGCTGAACGTGTGCTGAACACGGAGGTGCCATACGTTCGGTGCTTGGATCGATTAAATCGCGAAGACATTCGACTACATCAACCGCGTTACTAAACGCTTCCGCTTTTGGTCTACGAGGGTACGTGGACACACTCTCCCCACTCGTTGCTATGCTTATCCTAGATAGATCTTGCGTGATCGTAGGAATTTTTTTGAATTACTATGTTCCCGAACAGTGGTATCAGAGCCAGGTTTATGCGTAGATATTATATGCACGAGTAGAACACAATGAGTTGTGGGCGATAATAGTCATACTGCTTACCACCAACGTCTTACTTTGATTCGGCGGTATTGTTGGATGAAGCAGCCCGGACCGACATTACATGACCGCGTTCATGAGACTAGTTCTACCGACGTGCTTCACACACAAGTGGCTAGCGGGTGTCTGTTTCTCCAACTATAGTTGAATCAAGTCTGACTACGACCGTTCCTTGTTGAAGATTAAAACATCACACTTGACGAAAAATCATTGTGGTTTTGATGCGTAGGTAAGAGCGGTTCTTGCTAGAAGCCCGTAACAGCTGAAAGTGCTAGTATTCGACTAGAGGGGGGGTGAATATGCGATTTTTATGAAAGTCTTAAAAACAGGGGTGCTCTAAAGACAAACGATAGAAATGAACCTATTGACATGCAGCGGAAGGTAGACTACACTAGACAAGCCATAGTCAAGTAAGCAATGTAGTGAAAGCACGAAGACTATCAGGAGCTAGGTAGTATGGATCAGGATGGAAGACAGTATGAAGCCAAATAGTAAATAGTCTTCATACAATGAAGTCAATCAGATCAGGCAAGTTGGCAAAGACTTCACGAAGACAAATTGTAAGTAAGGTGAGAGAGGAAGGATAGAACCAGTTGCTCAGAGAGGACAAGGGATTTGTTGGACCAGTTCCAATTGCTGTGACAACTGTACGCCTGGTTAGGGAGGCTGAGATTCAACTCAGAAGACCGTGTCTTCACCTTATCCCCCTTAAGCAAAGAACACTTAGTCCTCGCCCAAACCTTGGTAAGTCTTCAAGGGAGACTTCCAAACCTACACAGACTTCGTTGACCGGCAATCCACAATGACTCTTGGATGCTCAGAACGCGACGCCTAACCGGCTGGAGGATTCAGAGTCCTCAAGTGTAATAAGTCTTCAGATCACGCGGACAGAAAGACTTCAGTGATGCCTAACACTCTTTGGTTCTGGGTGTTTTGGGCTTTGTCCTCGCAAGGATTTCTCTCGCAAAGGCTTCGGAGGTGGGTTGCTCTCAAACGACAAAAGCCATGCACTAACTCTAAGCAGCCACCAATTTATGGTGTAGGGGGTGGGCTATTTATAGCCAGGAGGCAACCCGACCTAATTTGTCCAAAATGACCCTGGGTCACTAAGGAACTGACATGTGTCCAATGGTCAGATTTCAAACACACGTGACAACTTAGCTTGGGCTACAAGCAAAGCTGACTCATCCAGCTCTAGATAAGATTTGCTCTCATTGTCTTCGCTCGAAGACATAGGATTTGGTTGAGCATCACATCAGTCACTCTGACTTTGTTCACTTGGACGCCACTTAATAGTACGGTGGTTCCTATGACTCAAAAAAGAAGAAAAGGAAACTACGAAACAATTGTGTCTTCGCACTCGATAGTCTTCACGCGATGTCTTCTCTTGTCATAGTCTTCAATGTGAATGTCTTCACAGACCACCATTGTCTTCAATGTCTTCACACATTTTTAGGGGTCATCTCTGGTAGGTAAACCAAATCAATATGGGACTACTACCTGTGTTATCCTACAATTCTCACAAACACATTAGTCCCTCAACCAAGTTTGTCCTCAATACTCCAAAACCAACTAGGGGTGGCACTAGATGCACTTACAATCTCCCCTTTTTGGTGATTGATGACAAACTGGTTGAAGTTTTCAACGGGGATAAAAGTATGTGAAAGTTTAGTGTTGCGAGTATTGTCTTCATAGATATGACGAGGCTGCCCCTGAAGATGTGCATATAAATGATTTTCTTTTGAATGCAAATGCACATGGCAGGTTTTGCTTTGTGGAGGCCATCTTCAAAGTGTGAAGACAATACATTATGCATATATAAAGGTAATGAAGATAATGATATTCATAATGGAAAATGGACGTCTGCAGAATGACTTCATGCGGAATTTATCATCACATCACAGAATAGCAGATAAAGTAGCAGACGACCATGAAGTTTAAGTGTTACAACTCAGAGAACCAAATGTATCAAAAGACTAGAGTTGTAAAACTTGGGAAAAATAATGCAGCCACCCAATAATGACCCTCTTGAAGACTATCAACTCATATGCTTCTCCCCCCTTTGTCAGTAATGCCCAAAAAGGTTTGAAGACATAGAGCATCTACTCGTTCCCAGAAGGAGCAGATGGTGGAGCAGGGTCGACGTTGGAGTTTGGTGGTGCAGAAGGGCCTGGTGAAGAGTCGACATGCAGTGCAGTCATGGTCGGTGAAGTGGCGTCGTCTTCTTCATCGACAACATTCGCAACAACAGTTGCAGCCGAAGATGAATACTCAGAATCTTCAAGTGAGGGAGTACGACGCCAACTTGCATTAGGTGGAGGCCTGGAATCAAACTTGAAGCTTTCGGTGAAGCCATCTACTCGAAGATCATCTTCGGAGCACAGCAGTGTTAGACTCTTCCAGGACCGCCGCGCATTTTCATGGGCAACAAATGAGTTCTTGGTGGTAAAATTGCGGATGCGATTGACATCCACCAAGAGACTATGCATCTAACGCTTCAGCCAGTCGTGGTGCTTGTCCTGCTTCTGATGTAAGGCCACAAGCAGCTCTCGGTCATTGAGTAAACGAGAATGCTTCCAAGGCCTTTGTGCAATTGTACTGGCAGTGGCTTCGGTATTTGCACGATGAGGCAAATGCACATTGCCGGCAAGAGGATAAGTAGGAACAACAACATTTGGAACATGAACTCCTTCTATGGGCTATGTGAAGCTTTGATGATCAGCATTGTGAAGATATATCAGCTCCTTTGCAGGCTCGGGGTAGATGGATTCAACTGATAGATCAACCTCAGGCAAAAAGACAAGATGGTTGCGTGCTGAAGGCTGATAGTTGACAGTAGAATGAAGCTTGATTAGGTGCATCACCCATGGAGCATAAAACTTCAAGCCAAATAGATCAATCCTAGATGTAGCATGTTGTCTGATGAAGAAGTCCTGGGAGTTGAATCTGATGCCATTGACAATATAGAATACCAAAGTCTTCATAGTGCCCTCAAGTTTGGCTTCAGAAGAATGTCCCTTGATGGGCCATAGAGTACGCCTCAGTATATGATAGACTGTGCGGGGAAAGTACTCGAGGTCCTGGACAAAGAATTCCTTGGGGTATTCTGCATCTTGAGGCAATGGTTTCATCATGCCGAGCATCTGACTCATATTTGGTTTAGGCCGCTGGAAAATGCTCTGCAGTCCTTCTGTGTGGCGCTGACAATTAGGCTTGTATAATTCACCTGGAGTGGGCAGGGAGGTAAGCTCGATGATGTCTTGAGCTTTAGCTTCATGGTGCACATCACCTGTCATCCACTCAAGGATCCATGTCTTCGGATCCCTGTTGTATCCACGAATGTGAAGAGTAGCATAGAACTGCAGCAGAAGCTCTTCATTCTAGTGCTCTTTGGTTGTGACGAATTCCAGAAGGCCAACATCCCGAAAGCAATCCAGAGCTTCTTCAAGACAGGGGAGCCCAGCCATAGCTTCACAATCAAGGCGCATGCGAGGAAAGATCCTCTCTTGGTTGTAGAGAACACAAGAGTAGTAGCTGCGCTGTTGATGGCTCCAGAAGCGATCTGAAGAGATCCTTGGCTTCGAGTATGGATTCTTTTCACTATCAAAGAATGTGTTGTGGTCTCTGAAGCTGTTGATACTGAAGGATCCTGGTGCTGTAGCAGCACCTGGAAGTCTTGGCATTCTTGGCTTAGGCTTTTGTGCTGGTGGTCGCTCCTGCACATGATAATCATATTGGGGCCCTGGACCAGTGGGAGGAACCAGAATGGGCCAGCGAACAGTGACCAACTCCATATCACGGTTGTAAGCCATTTCTATAGTGTGAGGCCTTGGGGGAGGAACAGCGCCGTCAGTGGGGACTGGCGTGATAGAAGCTTCAAGATTCACATTTGCTTCAGGCACAACATTGGCTTCATGCTCCACATGATCTTCAGCCAAGACAGAGTCATTGGCTTCAGCAGTGTTTGTGGCAGTCGGATTGTTCCCAACCTCCATTTGGTCAACGACCGGAGGGTCTAGCAAGATCACATTCTCCTCGAGAATAACTTGATCTGGGGCAGGGGGTGTGGCAACTCTCTCTTCTCTTCTTTCTCTTTATTCTTCATCGGCTGATGCAGCCGGAATGTCTTCAACAGCTTTGGCTTCAGACTCAGGAACCATCGCGGAAGGATTCTCTTCAGGGAACACTTGACGTGCCACTGAGCTAGATTGGTGTGAATCTTCTTCTGGGATGGTTGACATGGAGACCGATGGCCTGAGGCCTTTGCGAAGCCGTTGAAACACGGGTGATGCCTTTGGCGATGGAGTGGTCTCCATGTAGTCGTCGTGGTCACCATTGGGTTGGTGACTTGCGCTGGTGGAGTGCGGGGTGTTTCATCATGAACTGGGGTTTCTTCTTGCGGGTGCTCAGCCCATGAATCATCCTGAGAAATTGGCGTTAATGGACGACCAATGCTGATGTATTCTCTGCTCGTTGGAGCAGGCGATGATACCAACTGATGCTCGATTTGAGGAAGGACTTCATCATCTTCAACATTGTCTTCATGACCAATGTCTTCAATTGCATTGGGGTCAACCGCTGGAACTTGTTCTTCATGAGCCTCTGTGGAAGCAGGCTGGTGGAGTACAACTCGACATTCTTGATTTGTCGCAGCAGGAGGAGCAACTGAAATGAGTTCAACAATGAGTGGCTGAGAGGCCGCAGCATGCTCTTTCTTTGAAGACTTAGTTCCCTTAGTCTTCAGCAGTTGGAGATATGCCCTAGAGGAAATCATGTATGATGATATTTCGTATGTGTTTATGAATAAAGATAGTCCTTGGACATTATCAATGATGTGTATCAACAAGTACGTGACTTGTTTGTGGGACTATGCATTGTATGATGACTGTCCTAAAAGGTCCCTAGTCGAAAGTGCTGTGTGGACACGCAGCCGACTAGACTAGCATATGACACGGTCGATGGCTTGGTCTCACTAGCCATGAAGCATTGGATGCTAACCGAATAATATGGACTTGGAAAGGTCTGGTCGGATTTGACATAGTCGGATCCGATTCGAGATAAGGTCCAAGTCGGATAGACCCAACTATGAGACACAGCGATATGTCATATGTGAGTCTCTAGTACATCATACATTCTATGTCCTAGGACCTGAGCAGACGAATGTACTCGGGATGGTGACAGACTTGCTTTGGGCCGACCAAACGCTACTCCGTGACTGGGTAGTTACTAAGGTAGGTTTCATGTTTGTCCAGTCCCATGCTACGAGACATGGTTGAGCAAGATGGGATTTGCCCCTCCGATCAGGAGAGATATACTCTGGGCCCCTCGTGTGATCCGACCAGGATAAGCATGGCCATGCGACAAGGATTAAGAGATAATCCAGTTTGTGGTTGGTATCACTGGAACGAGAAAGAGGTCGGGCTAGCACAAGGATGACAGTCTCGCCTTGAGCCCGACAACATATATCGTGAGGCAAAGGGAACAGAAGTGTGACACGTTGTACAGGTTCGCCTAACCAGCTTCATAGTCTGCTTGGTGGTCGGCATGCTTTGCTTGAGGCTGCTACCAACCGTGCAGGTCGGAGGTGATCCGAACTGTGACCAAGCCGACTTGAACCTAAGGGGTCGCGCGCTTAAGGGAGGAACCTACGAGGTCGGTTCGAAGGACACTGGTCGGATGTGATCCGAACTGGACGTGGAACGTGACCGAGTACACTTTGGGCTTTAGGGTCCGTGCGAGGCCCAAGTGTTGAGCCCAGGATAGACGCCTATATAAAGTGGAGATGCGGCACACTCATTTGGTTGATTGCTTCTGCGCTGTCACTAGGGTTTGCATGTGTTGCGAATAGCCACCTCCACTCACCGCCGACTGTGTGATCGGACCTAGCAGTCCGCCGCACGGTGTTCCTCCTGCACGCACGGATACTGTTAGAGGTGGTGCACCTGCGCCGCTCCGGCGAACTTGTACGTGGGATCGGACGACCGGCTGTTCGAGGGAGATTGAACAAGGAGGAGACGATCCACGTAGACGCGCTGCCTCAACTCTACTTCCGCTGCACGGCACTGCGTGTCTAGTGGTAACGATCCGTGATCCATCTCCCGTAGCATGTTCTTCGTTGTTCTGCGCATACGAAATTTTAATTTGCAGTCAACGCACCCTACCGTAGAATCCAACATCAGCTTCTTCTTGGAAGGAGCATCGTCAGATACGTCCTTGTGCTTGCGCTTCTTGGCTTCAGCTTCAGCTACCCTTCTTTTCTTCAGCTCTGAAGCTGCTGAGGGGACCTTAGGCTTCGAGCCTGTCATACTGGCAGGGAAGACAATGCGAGGTTTTTCCTGCGTTGGTGCAGTGTGGGTCTCAGCAGTCTTCTTCTTCTTGGCAGCCATCCTGGGATCAATGCCAGGGCGCCCAAGAGCTTTTTTGCTTCTCAGCTTCATTGTGGGCTTGAACGCATTTCTCAGCGAGATACTTCATGCGCTGCCTTGAGCCTTTAGCTTCAATGCGTTTCTTGTGGAACTCCTCCTTGAGGTCATGCAACATCTTCTTGAAGATTTGAACATCAACCACGCTGAGCTTGGCCATGTTCTTCTTGAATTGAGCCTTCTCATAATCAATCTTGTTCTTCAGCTCGACAATCTTCTGAGCCAAGGCAAATTCACCAGCAATGGCACCATGGAAGGTGACGATGATGTCCACTGGGAGCTGAAGATCATCAATACTGATGTCCTGGTTGTCGAACCACTCATCGATGAAGTTATTCAGAATATCAACATCAAAGAGGGGCAGATCGTTGAAGATTTCTACCTCTTGCTTGCTCTTGATAAGCATTTCCAGAGCATCATCACCAAGATCTTCATTACTGGACAGATCAATGGCTTCTTCTTCATTGCGTAGCATAGCAAAAGGTGTCAGGGGTTGCCCAGTGGCCTTCTTGGGCAATGGCTTCTTGGTCCTCTGATGTCTACTACACAACCTTCTTCTTGTAGACGTTGTTGGGCCTGCAAGTGCACAGGTTTGTAGGACAATAGCAAATTTCCCTCAAGTGGATGACCTAAGGTTTATCAATCTGTAGGAGGCATAGGATGAAGATGGTCTCTCTCAAACAACCCTGCAACCAAATAACAAAGAGTCTCTTGTGTCCCCAACACACCCAATACAATGGCAAATTGTATAGGTGCACTAGTTCGGCGAAGAGATGGTGATACAAGTGCAATATGGATGGTAGATATAGGTTTTTGTAATCTGAAATAATAAAAACAGCAAGGTAACTAATGATAAAAGTGAGCGTAAACGATATTGCAATGATAGGAAACAAGGCCTAGGGTTCATACTTTCACTAGTGCAAGTTCTCTCAACAATAATAACATAGATAGATCATATAACAAGCCCTCAACATGCAACAAAGAGTCACTCCGAAGCCACTAATAGCGGAGAACAAACGTAGAGATTATGGTAGGGTACGAAACCACCTCAAAGTTATTCTTTCGGATCAATCTATAAAAGAGTTCGTACTAGAATAACACCTTAAGATACAAATCAACCAAAACCCTAATGTCACCTAGATACTCCATTGTCACCTCAAGTATCCGTGGGCATGATTATAGGATATGCATCACACAATCTCAGATTCATCCAACCAACACAAAGTACTTCAAAGAGTGCCCCAAAGTTTCTATCGGAGAGTCAAGAACGTGTGCCAACCCCTATGCATAGGTTCCCAATGTCACGAAACCCGCAAGTTGATCACCAAAACATACATCAAGTGGCACATGATATTCCATTGTCACCACAGATAATCACGGCAAGACATACATCAAGTGTTCTCATGAAAGACTCAATCCGATAAGATAACTTCAATGGGGAAACTCAATTCATCACAAGAGAGTAGAGGGGGAGAAACATCATAAGATCCAACTACAACAGCAAAGCTCGGGATACATCAAGATCGTGCCATAGAGGGAACACGAGAGAGAACACGAGAGAGAGATCAAACACATAGCTACTGGTACATACCCTCAGCCCCGAGGGTGAACTACTCCCTCCTCGTCATGGATAGCGCCGGGATGATAAGATGGCCACCGGTGATGGGATCCCCCTCCGGCAGGGTGCCGGAACGGGCTCCCGAGAGGTTTTTGGTGGCTACAGAGGCTTGCGGCGGCGGAACTCCCGATCTATCTTCTCTTCTGGAAGTTTTAGGGTACGTAGGTATATATGGGTGCCGGGGGTACGTCGGTGGAGCTATGGGGGCCCCACGAGGTAGGGGGGCGCGCCCAGGGGGGGGGGGTGGGATCGCCCCCACCCTCGTGGGCAGCCCATATCTCCCCTGACGTGCACTCCAAGTTCCCTGGGTTGCTTTCCTTCCAAAAATAACTTCTCCAGTTGATTTCGTTCCGTTTTGACTCCGTCTGATATTCCTTTTCCTCGAAACACTGAAATAGGCATAAAACAACAAATCTGGGCTAGGCCTCCGGTTAATAGGTTAGTCCCAAAAATAATATAAAAGTGGATAATAAAGCCCAATATTGCCTAAAACAGTAGATAAAGTAGCATGGAGCAATCAAAAATTATAGATACGTTGGAGACGTATCAAGCATCCCAAGCTTAATTCCTGCTCATCCTTGAGTAGGTAAATGTTAAAAAAGAATTTTTGATGCGGAGTGATACTTTGGCATAATTTCAATGTAAATCTTCTTAATTGTGATATGAATATTCAGATCCGAAAGATTCAAGACAAAAGTTCATATTGACATAAAAAATAATAATACTTCAAGCATACTTATCGAAGCAATCATGTCTTCTCAAAATAGCATGGCAAAAGAAAGTTCATCCCTACAAAGTCATATAGTTAGGCTATGCTTCATTTTCGTCACACAAAGATGTTCCCAACTTCTATACCCTCGATGACAAGCCAAGCAATTGTTTCATACTTAAATAATCTCAAACTTTTTCAACCTTCACGCAATACATGAGCGTGAGCCATGGATATAGCACTATGGGTGGAATAGAATATGATGATGGGGATTGTGTGGAGAAGACAAAAAAAAGTCTCACATTGACGAGGCTAATCAACGGGCTATGGAGATGCCCATCAATTGATGTCAACATGAAGAGTAGGGATTGCCATGGAACGGATGCACTAGAGCTATGAATGCTCAACAAAAGAAAACTAGTAGGTGTGCATCCAACTTGCTTGCTCACGAAGACCTAGGGCATTTGAGGAAGCCCATCGTAGGAATATACAAGCCAAGTTCTATAATGAAAAATTCCCACTAGTATAAAAATACAACTTATGAGACTCACTACATGAAGAACAAGGTGCTACTTTGAAGCACAAGATATGAGACTCACTACATCACTACAACAAAAACCCACCTATAACAACGCATATCTAGCAACGAAAGTCAAGATGCGTTGGGTTAAACAAACCTCCCACCTCCCCACGAAGGATAACCTCCCTGTATCCACCTCGGTCCAAATATCACGCAACCAACTAAAAGTAATTTGACACGCAGCCGAGCAGAAAAAAAACCCAATCTTATCTCTCCACCACCTCTCTCCCCAATTCACATCTCTCACGCGAGTTCCACCACAAAACGCCGCCGCCGCCTCTGATTCAAGGTAGCTCCGGTGCTCCCCTTCACCACTCCTCGCTGGCTCCTCTCCCCCTCTTGTTCTCCTCTGACCCCCCACCGCCGCGACGCCCTCTACGCGGACCACGCCTCTGCACGGCGCGACGGTTCCTTATTGTACTTGTAGCTCATGTGCTCGGCCCAACAATCCCACTTCCCCACGCGCGCGGATACAGGCTACGCTCGATGGTGCTGTTCCACCTTGGCTACCCCGACTCCGACGTTGATGGTTCAGACTAGCCACAATGGAGAGTAACACACACTAGTAACATACACATATCCCTAGACTATGTTACTACCTCAATAGTGGGTAGTAACATAAAGTGTGGTAACATGCAAAGATTCATTTATTAGGTTATAGACTCATATTGCATTGGGACATGTGATGTTACAGTAACTAGCTATGTTACTAGTACTACATCTCTCCTCATTAACTCATGCCACATAAGCAAATTTGTTGAGTTGGACTCGATGTTACTACCGAAGTTACTCCCATTGTGGCTAGTCTCAGTAAGGCACCCCTCTCCTCTGCTCTTGCCCTCCCGCTGCTTTGTGGCATGCTGTCTTGCCATGGATAATACTTTGCCAACCATTACGACAACGATTAACGCTGCCTTATCACTTGCCCGATCCGTTGTTGTGGGCGCTGGCTTGCACCGACAGCCACACCACTCCATGGTTTGTATTCATCACTATTCTTATATGTGCATAGAAATAATGCTACCTAGGGGTAATTCAGTCATCTGGGTGTACGCATACAAGTGATTCACCACTTGTCTGTAGTGTGTGTTCTCTTTTCCTAAATAGTTCTATCTTGTGATGCATTAGGTTTTAATTTGTCATGTAGCAATGTGTGTGGATAATTAATTAATATATCCATGAAGATGGTTAGTCAGTCAATTGAATAAGTTGATCGTATCTCTGGAAATCCTAGCTGTTAGTTTCTGACTATTTATCAATACCATTCCTTCTAGTATCAGTTAATAGGTGACCACTATTATGTACAGCATCATGATTATTTTCGAGAAAGAAAACGAATATCTTCTTATCAGTGTTATGAAACCTTACTGATTTCCTTGTAATAATCTATGAATAAGCCCCACATGCATCTCTCAGTCCTATTATTTCTCTTTGTCTTTATTTTATAATCCTTAATTTCATCTCCCCTTGCTTGTTCTGAAATTGACTTCGCTTCAGCAACATTTGTCTGTTTTTCTTTGTCTTAACACGTAAATCCTCAGGTTCAGAATGATGATACTAGCTAGTGCTTATGGTATGACTTATGATCCACTGATTTAGATATGCAAAACTTAAATGTTCTTGCAAGTACTTATGAAGCGAATCCATCATTCTTTGCAGTACCAAAATTTCTTACATATTCATCTTCGGGAGAAAGATCAAGGCATATAGCAGACTACTTCTGCAAAAGGAGGTACGACCGCATGATTCTAGCTGGCTAGTAAACTTGTAGGTGATTTACATGACATAATCTGCAACGTAATTTAAAGACTGAGGTTGAAAACATTTGTGTATTCATAATTCAGATTTGTCTTATTGCCAAGCATCTATATAAATTAAAATTATGTGAAAACATACCTGTTAACATTTAATACAACCACCTGATTTAGCTTTGTGGGAATTATGTTCTCTCAACTTCAAGTACTTTTGGAAATTTGAAAATCTCTACATTTATATGTATTGTTTTGAGAACTGCAGATCTTTGTTCGCAATCAAGGATGCTATATTTGTCAACGTACATATTTTTGGCATGTACCTCGCTGTATCTTCATTATATTCTTTGTAAGGTGTTTAACTCGTTTAACATAAGGATGCTCTGTTCAAAATTAGGGCTCTGTTTTCTCCGTCTATAGAGCAGAGTGCTATGGCTGGGACTGTAAAAAATGTTCAAATTATGATATGTCAAAGCTCTTTAGAGGTGATGATATATGTTGGATGATGGAACAAGGATTTTGTTCTGGTGCTTGCTTCGACTTGGGTGTTGAGAGAAGTGAAACTTCAACTAATCTGTTCAGGGAAGCAACATATTGCATTTGAAGTGAAGGTTCCTCTATGTCATGGAGATGCAATCATCCATCTAAAGACAAGGTATGCTCATTTCTCTATTGTTTGAATTCAACATGGCTGAACAACAATTTATTTGCTCATACTTTTTGCAATATTAATGCTTATTGTAGTTCCTGCTTAGCTTGGGAAGTCCAAAGAAGAATGTGCTCTTGCTACACTCCGGAGTACTGACCTCGAATATAAAACAAAAACTATGGGTGTTTAACTTGGTACTCCCTCTGAGAGTAACTGTTTCTTGGTTGACATAACCACTAAAACAAAATTATTAGTCATATAGTAAGATTACCTATCACATGGCCTCCACCTTTATCTGTTGTTCTTTCGTTTAGATTTTACTTCCCTATTAATTTTATTTCCCTTGCTATTTCTTTGTTGTTGTAGATTGCAAGATAAATTGATGATGCATGGCTCGGAAGTTGATTACAAGATCGAGAAGGTGGCTACTACTAGATAGTTTCAGATTATGTTTTGGAATGTAATTTTTAGGGTCAATGTTTCAAACACTATGTTTTAGATGGCTGAGTTGTTCATTGCAAGGTTGAGAATCAGACTATTACTAGATAGTTTCACATATTATAATATGTGTATTATGTTCTTTGTAAAGCAACCGAGTTGATTTAAGATATGTGACCTTTCTCATTGTTATGTTTGTGTCTCCTATGCATTATCAGCATTAATATAATAATAGTTCTGGATGCTGATATACAAAATACCAGTAATTGTCTGAGCAATACAACAACTCTTCTAGGCATTACAATGGTCATTTTCGGAGCTACCACCAACGCATATGAAGCGTTGTGACGCTCTAGCTCTATACGTTGCTATGTTACAACACCTATTTACGTCGTTTACCAACGCATGTTTATACGTTGGTGTAGACCTTTGCAACGCCACCAACGGCAACGCATCTAAATCCGTTGGTGTAGAGCATAGCAACGCTTATATGGACATACGACAACACATTGATGTGTTGCTAAAGGGGTTTTTTTGTTGTAGTGCATGAAGAACAAGGTGCTACTTTGAAGCACAAGTGTGGAAAAAGAGATAGTAGCATTGCCCTTTTCTTTTTTTTATTTTTATTTTTTTGGGCCTTTCTTTTTTCTTTTGGCCTTTCTCTTCTTCTTTTTTTCTTTTTTTATTTGGACAATGCTCTAATAATGATGATCATCACACTTCTATTGATTACAACATGAGGATTACAACTCGAAACGTAGAACAAGATATGACTCTATATGAATGCCCCTGGTGAACTACCGGGATGGTGCAATGAATCAAGAGTGACATGTATGAAAAATAATGCATGGTGGCTTTGCCACAAATACGATGTCAACTACATGATCATGCAATGGCAATATGACAAAAGTAATGTATGTCATGATGAAGATGGTGGAAGTTGCATGGCAATATATCTCGGAATGGCTATGGAAATGCCATGATAGGTAGGTATGGTGGCTGTTTTGAGGAAGATATAAGGAGGTTTATGTGTGATAGAGCGTATCGTATCACGGGGTTTGGATGCACCGGCGAAGTTTGCACCAACTCTCAAGGTGAGAAAGGGCAATGCACGATACCGAAGAGGCTAGCAAAGGCGGAAAGGTGAGAGTGCATATAATCCATGGACTCAACATTAGTCAAAAGAACTCATATACTTATTGCAAAGATTTAGAAGCCATCAAAAATCAAGTACTACACGCATGCTCCTAGGGGGATAGATTGGTAGGAAAAGACCATCGCTCGTCCCCGACCGCCACTCATAAGGATGCACAAGCCAGGTACACTTCATGTTTCAAATTTGTTACACAACTTTAACCATACGTGCATGCTATGGGACTTGCAAACTTCAACACAAGCATTTCTCAAATTCACAGTTACCCAACTAGCACGACTTTGATATTACTACCCCCATATCTCAAAACAATTATCAAGTATCAAACTTTTCTTAGTATTCAACACACTCATAAGAAAGTTTCACATATCTTGAATACCAAGTATATTAATATTAAGAAAATTACCATGCTATTAACGACTCTCAAAATAATCTAAGTGAAGTATGAGAGTTCATATATTTATTGAAAATAAAACTACCACCATGCTCTAAAAGGTATAAGTGATGCACTAGAGCAAATGACAAACTACTCCGAAAGATATAAGTGAAGGTCGATGAGTAGCTAAATAATTATGCAACTATGAGAAGACTCTCTCTCATTTAATAATTTCAGATCTTGATACTTTATTCAAACAGAAAGCAAAGCTAAAGAAAACTACATTGCAAGGATAGCACAACTCATGTGAAGAAGCAAAAACTTAGGCTCAACCGATACTAACCGATAGTTGTTGAAGAAGAAAGGTGGGATGCCTACCGGGGCATCCCCAAGCTTACATGCTTGAGACTTCTTGAAATATTATCTTGGAGTGCCTTGGGCATCCCCAAGCTTGAGCTTTTGTGTCTCCTTAATTCCTCTCATATCATGGTTTCTCTTTTTATCAAAAGCTTCATTCACAACAAACTCAACAAGAACTCGTGAGATAGGTTAGTATAAACCAATGCAAAACCTTATCATTTTCTTCTGTAACAAATCACTTAAATAATTATTCAACATTGCATACTAAATGCCTCTGCATATTTAATACTCCTATCCTCAAATAGAATCATTAATCAAGCAAACATATGCAAACAATGCAACCATAACAGCAATCTGCCAAAACAGTACAGTCTGTAAAGAATGCAAGAGTATCAATACTTTCCTGACTCCAAAAATTATGAACTAAAATTCCCACTGTAATAAATTTATCAGAGCTCAATATGCAAAAAGATTCAACATTATACCACTCTCTTACTTTTCTAGGGAATTTTTGCAACAGCGGTAAACTTTCTGTTTTTCAAACAGCAACATGTATACTAGCAAAATAAGCATGGCAAGGGCTATCCTTGACTTCTTTATTGAAACTAAAGATGCAAAACATTATTCTAACTAAAATAAATCAAATACTAACAAAAGAAAATGACGCTCCAAGCAAAACACATATCATGTGATGAATAAAAATATAGCTCCAAGTAAAGTTACCAATGAATGAAGACGAAAGAGGGGATGCCTTCCGGGGCATCCCCAATCTTAGGCTCTTGGATATTATTGGATATCTTGGGGTGCCTTGGGAATCCCCAAGCTTAGGCTCTTGCCACTCCTTATTCCATAGTCCATCGAATCTTTACCCAAAACTTGAAAACTCCACAACACAAAACTCAACAGAAAACTCGTAAGCTCCATTAGTATAAGAAAATAAAACCACCACTTAGGTACTGTAATGAACTCATTATAAATTCATATTGGTGTAATATCTACCGTATTCCAACTTACCTATGGTTCATACCCTCCGATACTACCCATAGATTCATCAAAATAAGCAAACAACACATAGAAAACAGAATCTGTCAAAAACAGAACAGTCTGTAGTAATCTGTATCAAGCGTATACTTCTGGAACTTCAAAAATCCTACCAAATTAGGAAGTCCTAAGCAATTCGTGTACCAATCCATATAAAAAATGATCAGATCAGAAGCACGTTTCTGTGAATTAACAAAACTAATTTACTGGGTGCAAAAGTTTCTGATTTTCAGCAGGATCAACACAACTATCACCGTAAGCTATCCTAAAGGTCTTACTTGGAACTTTATTGAAACAAAAGCTATAAAACATGATTACTACAGTAGCATAATCATGTGGACACACAAAAACAGTAAGTATAAATATTGGGTTGTCTCCCAACAAGCGCTTTTCTTTAATGCCTTTCTAGCTAGGCATGATGATGACAATGATGCTCACATAAAAGATAAGAATTGAAACATAATGGGAGCATCATGAAGCATATGACTAGCACAGTTAAGTCTAACCCACTTTCTATGTATAGGGATTTTGTGAACAAACAACTTATGGGAACAATAATCAACAAGCATAGGAAGGTAAAACAAGCATAGCTTCAAGATTTTAAACACATAGAGAGGAAACTTGATATTATTGCAATTCCTACAAGCATATATTCCTCCCTCATAATAATGTTCAGTAGCATCATGAATGAATTCAACAATATAACCAGCACCTAAAGCATTCTTCTCATGATCTACTTGCATAGAAAATTCACTACTCTACACATAAGCAAAATTCTTCTCATGAATAATAGTGGGAGTATCATAAGAGACTTGAACATTAAAAATTGTTTCCACATTAAAATAGTAATGTTCAGAAAAAGGGTAATCATAATCATGACAAGATTTGTAAATATAATCATCACTACTTTTTATAGCATAAGTTTCATCACAATAATCATCATAAGTAGCAACTTCGTTCTCATCATAATCGATTGAAACCTCTCCCAAGATAGTGGAATCACTAAATAAAGTTGACACTCTTCCAAATCCACTTTCATATTCATCACAATAAAATTCAACATACTCCAAAATAGTGGGATCACTACTTCCTAAAGTTGACACTCTTCCAAACCCACTTCCATCAATATAATCATCATAAGTAGGAGGCATGCTATCAAACAACTTTGCATATCAAAACTTGGGATGCTAAAAATATCATCTTCATTAAACATAGCACCCCCAAGCTTGGGACAAACATTAATTCCAACAAATATATTCTCAAATATTTCATCCTCATCAAACATAGCTTCCCCAAGCTTGGGCCCTTTCATATCATAAGCATAATCACTCTCATCATTAAAAATATTGATAGCACAAATAGTATAGCAATTATCATCATCACAATGAGTAGTAGGAGCAACATCATTTGGGAGGGATACCTTTTTACCTTTGTTGCCCCTTATTTTCTTTTTCTTCTTCACATTAAGTGTGGGTTCAACCTTCCTCTTTGAGCTCCTTATTGATGAGATTGGTTGAATAGAAATCTCCTCCTCGTTACCTGAATCATCATAAGAAATAATAGGAGGATATGGGGAAGTCTCCTCCCTTTCATTAGTATTCTCATCGTCTTCTATTTGCTTTTTTTATGTAATTGGCAATATAAGGATTTTCAATGCAATTCACCGCACAATACATATAAATCTTCTCTAGATCAAAATCAAGAAATCTATCAAGATGAAATTTTGAAATACCCTCAGTTATACATTTCATTTCTTCATAACCCAAAAGGAGGCTAAGCTCTTTATGATGCTCATGGGTAATCAAATTATCACAATATTTGGAAACGACTTGATCATGAAACAAATAGCATTGGAGCTTTAAATGACCATGTTCATTGCAAAGTTCACAAGGGGCGCGAAAAATATTGAATCTTTCAGCACATTCATCTAGCTCTTCTTGCAACAATTTGGTTTCTAAGTACTTATGCCTCTTGCAATAAATATCTTCTTTATTTGGTATGTTCATGCAAACATGCACTCCACAAAAGTTGACATGCTCATAAGAGATATTCTCATCATAACTAGTGCAATCATCATTAGCATCATGGATATTCAAAGAATTCGTACTAACAACATTGCAATCATGCTCATCATTCAAAGATTTAGTGCCAAACAATCTAGAGATTTCTTCTTCTAGCACTTGAGCACAATTATCCTTTCCATCATACTCACGAAAGATATTAAAAAGGTGAAGCGTATGAGACAAACTTAACTCCATTTTTTTTGTAATTTTCTTTTATAAACTAAACTAGTGCTAAAACAAGAAACAAAAAGATTCGATTGCAAGATCTAAAGATATACCTTCAAGCGCTAACCTCCCCGGCAACGGCGCCAGAAAAGAGCTTAGTTGATGGGGTGTGAGTGAGTGCCCTTTACCTAGCCTCCCCGGTAATGGCACCAGAAAAGAGCTTGATGTCTACTACACAACCTTCTTCTTGTAGATGTTGTTGGGTTTGCAAGTGCACATGTTTGTAGGACAGTAGCAAATTTCCCTCAAGTGGATGACCTAAGGTTTATCAATCCGTAGGAGGCGTAGGATGAAGATGGTCTCTCTCAAACAACCCTGCAACCAAATAACAAAGAGTCTCTTGTGTCCCCAACACACCCAATACAATGGCAAATTGTATAGGTGCACGAGTTCGGCGAAGAGATGGTGATACAAGTGCAATATGGATGGTAGATATAGGTTTTTGTAATCTGAAATAATAAAAACAGCAAGGTAACTAATGATAAAAGTGAGCATAAACTGTATTGCAATGATAGGAAACAAGGCCTAGGGTTCATACTTTCACTAGTGCAAGTTCTCTCAACAATAATAACATAGATAGATCATATAACAAGCCCTCAACATGCAACAAAGAGTCACTCCGAAGCCACTAATAGCGGAGAACAAACGTAGAGATTATGGTAGGGTACGAAACCACCTCAAAGTTATTCTTTCGGATCAATCTATAAAAGAGTTCGTACTAGAATAACACCTTAAGATACAAGTCAACCAAAACCCTAATGTCACCTAGATACTCCATTGTCACCTCAAGTATCCGTGGGCATGATTATAGGATATGCATCACACAATCTCAGATTCATCCAACCAACACAAAGTACTTCAAAGAGTGCCCCAAAGTTTCTATCGGAGAGTCAAGAACGTGTGCCAACCCCTATGCATAGGTTCCCAATGTCACGAAACCCGCAAGTTGATCACTAAAACATACATCAAGTGGCACATGATATCCCATTGTCACCACAGATAATCACGGCAAGACATACATCAAGTGTTCTCATAAAAGACTCAATCCGATAAGATAACTTCAAAGGGGAAACTCAATTCATCACAAGAGAGTAGAGATGGAGAAACATCATAAGATCCAACTACAATAGCAAAGTTCGGGATACATCAAGATCGTGCCATAGAGGGAACACGAGAGAGAACACGAGAGAGAGATCAAACACATAGCTACTGGTACATACCCTCAGCCCCGAGGGTGAACTACTCCCTCCTCGTCATGGATAGCGCCGGGATGATGAAGATGGCCACCGGTGATGGGATCCCCCTCCGGCAGGGTGCCGGAACGGGCTCCCGAGAGTTTTTTGGTGGCTACAGAGGCTTGCGGCGGCGGAACTCCCGATCTATCTTCTGTTCTGGAAGTTTTAGAGTACGTAGGTATATATGGGTACAGGGGGTATGTCAGTGGAGCTACGGGGGCCCCACGAGGTAGGGGGCGCGCCCCCCACCCTCGTGGGCAGCCTGTATCTCCCCTGACATGCACTCCAAGTTCCCTGGGTTGCTTTCCTTCCAAAAATAACTTCTCCAGTTGATTTCGTTCCGTTTTGACTCCGTCTGATATTCCTTTTCCTCGAAACACTGAAATAGGCATAAAATAGCAAATCTGGGCTGGGCCTCCGGTTAATAGGTTAGTCCCAAAAATAATATAAAAATGGATAATAAAGCCCAATATTGCCTAAAACAGTAGATAAAGTAGCATGGAGCAATCAAAAATTATAGATACGTTGGAGACGTATCATCTTCTTGGACACGCGAGATAAGTCTTCAGACTACACACTTGATTCAGGAGGTGCAGTCGACAGAGTCTTCCTTGTTGAAGCTTTTGGTGAAGAAGATGGCTTTGAAGCTTTTGCCTTCTTCTTCTTCTTCTTCTCCTTTGGAGGTGAGGGAGCAGCTTCAGTATCAGCATCACCAATCAGATTGCTCCACAGCTGCTCTCTGAGCAGCAATGTGAGACAAAAGCCCATCAAAATTGGCAAAGGGACCAATTCGGTTCTCATTGGCTTCACGAGTCCCATCAGATCTGGGAGCAGAGGGGCCAGGGTTGAAGTTGAAGCCATAGTCCTTTTTGTTCTTGGCAGCTGAATCTTTGGCAAACTGATAGTTGCGCTTGAAGAGATTGTTGTCACGACACCATAATAAAGATGATGGGTCGGCATTTTCAGGCTGTGGTCCTCTGACCATGCAAGGGTAGAATTCTTGCGCAATGGCTTCAGCCTTGCTCTTCGGCACCAAGCTATGATACAGACAATCACACCATGGGTGCTTAATGGCGTTCTTCTCAGCGTATTCAGGCGTGACGAATTTGTACTTGAACCATTCCTCTACCCAATATCTTCGTATCCACTAAATCCGGTTCTTGCGCTGGTTATAGTTCTCGTCAGGGTCTGACTTGTATTGCTCATACAAAGCAGGAGGCAGATCAAGTGCTGTGTTGCCTCGGCGTTGCCTGCCACCCTTCTGAGCAGACTTCTCTGAAGCCATAATATTCAAGATGATTGGCTTCAGTACAGTGAATGGCTTCCGTCTGCTAGTCAGACAAGAACTGGCTTCAGGTGATTCAATGTGACGTTGTAAGTATTCTACAAACGAATGCAGACTATGAGAACCAAGGGATTCTCCCACGGACATGTACCTATGACAACACTAGAGATGCGAGGGAAGGGGAAGAGGTCATATGCATTCTTTGAAGATTTTGAAGATAAATCAGTTTAGAAGACATTGACCTCATAGTGCGAAGACATTCACTTATTTGGAGAGAGTTGGTTCCAGATTTGTACGAATCCATGAATAAGTACAAGTGAGGAATCTAACTAGTTATGAAGCATAAGTGAATATACTTAGCATGGTATGAGATGCAAAAGAGAACAAATCCAGATTTGGAAGTGAAGAAACCACTTTTGGTTGAAGTGGACGGATTTGACAGATCTAAAAGGCAGTAAAAAGTAAGATCTATTTACCCCAGATGAACCGCTAGATGGGTTGGAAGAGAAGCCGAGCAGTTCAATCTCCCGCGCCCTAACTTGGCGGCGGAAGACACCTACAGCGGCGGCGGAGAGGACGAGGTCCGCGGCCGGTGTGAGGACAGCGTCGAATAGGTCACGGTAGCTAAGCGCTTCATCTCCAGCGTCGATGCGAGCTAGTGGAGGCGCTAGGTTTTGTGTGAGGTGGCGAGGTGGAAGACCAGATAATGACTGCTCGGGTGTGTATTTATAAGAAGGAGGAGGGAGGCGCATCACAATTACGCAGGTGCCCCTGGCGGTCCACATCTGAGAGACACGTGGCATGCATGCAACTCATCGAAAGTTGTTCCATGTTCCCACACATGCCTGGATTGTCGGGTGGTCATTTCGGCTTCTCCGGTTTTCAGGCAATAAGGATGCAGCATTAAAACAGATTAAATGTTTGTCAAATTGTCCTCTGCTGACAAGGACTCAGAGAAGACAAACGACAAGTTTCAATAGAATGCATATTATTTGGACAGATAGAGTTGAGGTAGAAGCACATAATAGGTTAGGGTCCGATCACATTCACTTAGATCAATAAAGATTCAAGAGTATATATATATATATATATATATATATAAACCAACTCAACATTGCGAAGATAAATCAGGAAGACGAATCAATGTTGAAGACAATCCAAATGCGAAGACTTTGTAGTCATAACGCCAAGAGAAACACTTCAATAAGAATTTGGTGGTGGCGTTACCCACCGTATAGGATATATTAGACCCAGACACGACGCACAATTATCATGGTGCTCCGAAGTCAAATTCCACGTTAATGTATTCACACTCAGAGGGTAAGTCTTCATTATTGAAGATATATGTTACTTCGTGTGTTGCACATCTAAGTCATCAACATGCATAAGCGTTAGGATGTGTGTCCAATTACAGGACATTTGAGGATTCTAAGATATTTAGCTCACACCGCAACTTGCAAAACCTTTTCTCATCCAAGGGCTTAGTGAAGATATCTGCCAATTGCTCTTCAGTGTTGACGTGAATGATATCAATATCTTCCTTGTTGACATGATCTCTGAGAAAGTGATGACGGATCTGAATGTGCTTTGTCTTCGAGTGCTGAACTGGATTCTTGGAAAGCTTGATGGCGCTTTCATTGTCGCAGAAGAGTGGTACATTCTTCGTGTTGATGCCATAGTCCTTGAGAGTTTGCTTCATCCATAGAAGCTGAGCACAACATGATCCAACAACAATATATTCAGATTCAGCAGTGGAGAGTGACACACAGTTCTACTTCTTTGAAGACCAACAGACAAGTGATCGACCGAGAAAGTGACATGTTCCTGAGGTGGACTTGCGATCAACTTTGTCACCAGCATAATCAACATCAGAATACCCAATCAGATCAAATGTTGAGCCCTTTGGATACCATAATCCTATCGTTGGGGTGTAAGCCAAATATCAAAGTATTCGCTTCACCGCTAGGTGATGCGACTCCTTTGGTGCCGCTTGGAATCGGGCACACATGCAAACGCTAAGCATTATATTTGGCCTAGATGCACATAAGTAAAGTAAAGAACCAATCATGGAGTGGTATACCTTTTGATCGAACTCTTTACCATTGTCGTCAGGACCCAGATGACTTTTGGTTGGCATTGGCGTCATGTATCCTTTGCAGTCTTGCATTCCAAACTTCTTCAGACAATCTTTGAGGTATTTCTCTAGTGATATGAAGATGCCATTTCTCTGCTGACAGATTTGAAGACCAAGGAAGAACTTCAGCTCACCCATCATGGACATCTGATATTGCTCTTGCATCATGTGCCCAAACTCATTACTGTATCTTTTGTCAGTGCAGCCGAAGATAATGTCATCCACATATATTTGGCACACAAACAATTCACTGTCATATGTCTTCGTGAAGAGTGTTGGATCCAGAGAACCAGGTTTGAAGCCTTTGCTCTTCAGGAAGTCTTTAAGTGTGTCATACCAAGCGCGAGGAGCTTGTTTGAGGCCATATAGTGCCTTGTTGAGCTTGTATACCATGTGAGGATGTTTTGGATCTTCAAAGCCAGGTGGTTGTGCAACATACACTTCTTCTTTAGTTTTGCCATTGAGAAAGGCACTCTTCACATCCATTTGGTACAGAAGGATGTTGTGATGGTTGGCATAGGCTAGGAGTATGCGAATGGCTTCAAGCCTTGCCACGGGAGCAAATGTTTCATCGAAGTCAATCCCTTCTATTTGAGTGTGACCTTGAGCAAGCAGACGAGCCTTGTTTCTTACAACTTAACCATGCTCATCTTGTTTGTTGCGATAGATCCATTTGGTGCCAATGATATTGTGCTTGCGAGGATCAGGACGCTTGACCAGTTCCCAGACATTGTTCAGCTCAAAGTAATGAAGCTCATCTTGCATAGCTTGAATCCATTCAGGTTCCATAAAGGCTTCAGCAACTTTCTTGGGTTCAGATATAGAGACAAATGCAAAGTGCCCACAGAAATTTTCTAGTTGTGTTGCTCTTGAACGAGTGAGTGGACCAGGTGCATTGATGGTATCAATTATCTTCTCAATCTGTACTTCATTTGCAATACGGGGATGAACTGGACAAAGATTTTGCCCTTGCAGATCATTTTCTTCAACTTCAGCATTGACTTTAGGCTGAGCATTGCCTTCAGGTTGACTTGGTGCAATGATAAGTTTGTCTTCAGCCTGAGCTTCGGAAGGTATGATTTCTCCAGTACCCATGAGATTGATAGATTCACTAGGAGGGACTTCATCTAGCACATTTGGCAGGTGCTCTCTTTGCGAGCCGTTAGTCTCATCGAATCGCACATCCACAGTTTCAACCACTTTATAGTGAAAGAGGTTGAAGACTCTGTAGGAGTGCAAATCCTTTCCGTATCCAAGCATAAAACCTTCATGTGCTTTCGGTGCAAATTTTGAAGTGTGATGTGGATCCTTGATCCAGCACCTAGCACCAAATACTCGGAAGTAACTGATGTTTGGCTTCTTACCAGTTAGCAGCTCATATGATGTCTTCTTTAGAAGCTTGTGAAGATAAACACGGTTGATGACGTGGCATGCAGTATCAATGGCTTCAGGCCAGAACTTCCTTGGAGTCTTGTACTAATCAAGCATCATCCGAGCCATCTATATGAGGGTTCTGTTCTTGTGTTCCATGATGCCATTCTGCTGAGGTGTGTAAGGATCTGAAAACTCATGAGTGATGCCCAGAGTATCAAGATAAGTGTCGAGGCCGATGTTCTTGAATTCTGTGCCGTTGTCACTTCCGATGTGCTTGATCTTGACGCCATAGTTCGTCATGGCATGGTTTGCGAACCGTCTGAAGATATCTAGCACTTCAGTCTTATAGAGAACTATATGCACCCATGTATATCTTGAGTAATCATCAACAGTAACAAAGCCATAGAGACAAGCAGTGGTAGTAAGAGTAGAGTAGTGAGTAGGGCCGAATAAGTCCATGTGAAGCATCTCGAAGGGTTGAGATGTCGTCATGATTGTCTTCGAGGGATGCTTGGCCCAAGTCATCTTACCAGCTTCACAGGCACCACACAGATGATCCTTCTTGAACTTGACGCCCTCGATGCCCACAACATGCTTCTTCTTCGCGAGAGTGTACAAGTTCCTCACGCCCGCATGTCCTAGCCTCCGATGCCAGAGCCAGCACTCTAAAGCTTTTGCTAGAAGACATACGGCTAACTGTGGTCCTGCTGAGAAATCTACCATATACAGATCATCTTTTCGATACCCTTCAAAGACTAGAGATTTGTCAGATTCCATAAGGACAAGGCAACAATATTTTCCAAATATCACAATCATGTTCAAATCACATAGCATTGATACAGACATTAAGTTGAAACCAAGGGATTCAACAAGCATCACTTTATCCATGTGCTGATCCTTTGAGATTGTAACTCTACCAAGACCCAATACCTTGCTTTTACCAGTGTCAGCAGATGTGATATGACTTTTATCAGACGGGTGAAGGGTTGAATCCATCAGAAGACTTCGATCACCAGTCATGTGGTTGGTGCATCCACTATCCATAATCCATTCTGAAGCCTGAGGTGTCATATCCTACAGTACAGTTTGGGGGATAGGCTTCACCAAGAGAGTTGTGAAGCAGAAACATTTGACGTACAAGCAGAACAAAAAAGTTCAGATCTTGGTTAGGAATATAGGATGAGTGTCAAGGAATCCCGGGACGAAATACATAGTAAGACCATTTGGACATTTTATCTTGCATCCAACAAGATGTTTAAGTTCCCCAGCATAAGCATCAGACGCCTTTGATTTACGGCTGGAGACCTTTCCCTGCAAAAGAGAGTTAAGTTTTCTTAACCACCCACATCTTCAGGGGTGGCTTAGAAGCAATGAGTCTAAGTGCAGCATCTGAGAATTTCGGCTTTGGAGCCCTAGCAAATAGCCTTGCAGGAGGAGAATAATACTCGTAAGAATAAGCAGAAAAGTTCTCAGACTTATGAACACAGCGGTTTGATGAAACACGCTCATATTCAAAAGTCTAAGTATGATTTCCTTGCAAAACATTGGCGTTAGGGTGACTTAGGTGAGTTCTCTGTCTGTATGAAGCCTTTGGACCATATGAAGCCTTTGGTCTGGGATTTGTCTTCTTCCCTGGTGGTGTCATGACGACATTCACGCGAAGACTTTCGAGGCAACGTTTGGGTACCCAGATCTTCTTAAGAGGTGGTCCATTCCTGCAGTTAGTACCAATATACCCGGCAAACACTTCACCATTCTGATTCCAGAACAGTTTATAGTTTGCATCAAAGGATTCATCAATGATAATTGGGTTAGCACTAGTGAAGCCAGATAAGGTAGATGGGTCCACTGAAGGTTCCTTAGTAGCAACCCATGTGGTTTTGGGGTACTGCTCAGGTATCCAGTAAGAACCATCAACATTCATTTTCCTCTCGAACCCAACACCCTCTTTTCTAGGGTTTCGGTTCAGAATCTGCTTTTTGAGGACATCACATAGTGTCTGATGTCCTTTGAGACTTTTGTACATTCCTGTCTCAAGCAATGACTTCAACCTGGCATTCTCATCAGTAATAGTAGTGGTATCCTCAGCAAAGGGGTTAGTTACCACATTTGCAGTTGAAGATATTGCAACAGTAGCATCAGTTGAACATTCAGCAACAGAAACAACATTATCACGCTCAAGACATTTTAGACATGGTGGTTCAAATCCTTCCTAAGCGAAACTGATTTGTTGAGCGCGGAGTGATTCGTTCTCTTTTTGAAGATTTTCATGAGCTGATCTCAATTTCTCAAGTTCCTGCTTCCTTTGAAGATAATCATAGGAAAGCTTTTCATGAGAGGTTGAGAGCGATTCATGACGACTTCCAAGTTCCTCATATTTAACATGAAGATTTTTAATGTCTTCAATTAAGGACTGAGTTCGGGTCATTTCTGCATCCAACAGGTCATCACTTTTGTCTAACAGCTTTTGAATATGTTCCATAGCATTATGTTGTTCAGTTGCAATTTTAGCAAGTGTTTTGTAGCTAGGTTTAGATTCACATTCAGAGTCATCTTCACTTGATGTTTGAAATTAAGCATCGCGTGAGTTTACCTTGGCACCACGTGCCATGAAGCAGTAGGTGGGAGCAGAGTCATCCTCATCCTTGGCATCAGCGTTGGTGATGAGGCCATTGTCTTCAGTGTTGAAGATGGACTTGGCGATGTATGCAGAAGCTAGAGACAGGCTTGCTACTCCAGAATCAGATTCCTCTTCAGACTCCACCTCTGCCTCCTCATATGCAGACTCTTCCTCTGAATCCATCTCCTTGCCAAAAAATGCATGAGCCTTGCTTGATGAGCTCTTCTTGTGTTATGAAGACTTCGATGAAGATTTGGAAGAAGACTTTGAGGATTTCTTCTTCTTGTTGTCATCAGAATCATATTCCTTGCTCTTCTTCTTCTTCTTCTTCGTCTCATTGTCGCACTGTGGACACTCAGAGATGTAGTGACCAGGTTTCTTGCACTTGTGACATGTTCTTTTCTTGTGATCACGAGAGGAAGCTTTATCATTTCTTGAGCTGGATCTTGAAGACTTTCTGAAGTCTTTCTTCTTGGAAAACTTCTGGAACTTCTTCACAAGCATAGCAAGCTCCTTTCCAATATCTTCAGGATCCCCAGAACTCCAGTCAGATTCTTCTTCAGATGAGGAGACAATCTTTGCCTTCAAAGCGCGAGTACGGCCATAGTTGGGACCATAGATATCTCTTTTCTCAGATAGCTGGAACGCATGTGTGTTGAGCCTCTCAAGTATGTCAGGCGGATCGAGAGTCTTGAAGTCAGGGCGCTCTTGAATCATTAGGGCCAGGGTGTCAAATGAGCTGTCAAGAGATCTCAGAAGTGTCTTGACGATTTCGTGCTTGGTGATCTCAGTGGAGCCGAGTGCATGAAGCTCATTGGTGATATCAGTGAGGCAATCAAATATGAGCTGGACATTCTCATTGTCATTTCTCTTGAAGCGGTTGAAGAGATTGCGAAGAACACTGATCCTTGAATCTCTCTGTGTTGAGACACCTATGTTGACCTTGGAGAGCCAGTCCCAGACTAGCTTCGTAGTTTCCAGAGCACTCACATGACCATACTGCCCTTTGGTCAGATGACCACAGATGATGTTCTTGGCAGTTGAGTCCAGTTGGATGAACTTCTTGACATCAGCAGGAGTGACACCTTCACCGGTCTTGGGAACGCTGTTCTTGACGACATACCAGAGATCAACGTCAATGGCTTCAAGATGCATACGCATCTTATTCTTCCAGTAGGGGTAATCAGTGCCATCGAAGACAGGGCACGCAGCGGAGACTTTGATTATCCCTGCAGTCAACATAGCTAAACTCTAGGTGGTTAAACCGAATCACACAGAACAAGGGAGCACCTTGCTCTGATACCAATTGAAAATGCTAGTATTCGACTAGAGGGGGGGGGGGTGAATAGGCGATTTTTATGGAAGTCTTCAAAACAGGGGTGTTTTGAAGACAAACAATAGAAATGCTGTTGACATGCAGCGGAAGATAGACTACACTAGACAAGCCATAATCAAGTAAGCAATGTAGTGAAAGCACGAAGACTATCATTATCTAGGTAGTATGGATCGGGATGGAAGATAGTGTGAAGCCAAACAATAAATAGTCTTCACACAATGAAGTCAATCAGATCAGGCAAGTGGGCAAAGACTTCACGAAGACAAACTGCAAGTAAGGTGAGAGAGGAAGGATAGAACCAGTTGCTCGGAGAGGACAAGGGATTTGTTGGACTAGTTCCAGTTGCTGTGACAACTGTACGTCTGGTTAGGGAGGCCGAGATTCAACTCAGAAGACCGTGTCTTCACCTTATTCCCCTTGAGCTAAGAACACTTAGTCCTCGCCCAATCACTCTGGTAAGTCTGCAAGGGAGACTTCCAAACCTACACAGACTTTGTTCACCGGCAATCCACAATGACTCTTGGATGCTCAGAACGCGACGCCTAATGCTACGTCTTGAGCTTGCGTTGGTTTTCCTTGAAGAGGAAAGGGTGACGCAACAATAGTAGCATATGTATTTCCCTCAGTTTTT
Source organism: Triticum aestivum (assembly GCF_018294505.1). Classification (NCBI taxonomy): domain Eukaryota; kingdom Viridiplantae; phylum Streptophyta; class Magnoliopsida; order Poales; family Poaceae; genus Triticum; species Triticum aestivum. The sequence goes on along the minus strand of NC_057801.1, from coordinate 490,713,459 downwards.
GAGAACAAGGTATCAATCTAGTAGGAGGCCCCTCAGAAGTCCCACACACCTACAGAAACAAAGAAGAACTCGCAACCAACACAATAAAGTGGTTGTCAATCCCTTCACGGCCACTTGCGAAAGTGAGATCTGATAGAGATAGTATGATAAGATAAATATATTTTTTGGTATTTTATAATATAGATTGGAAAAGTAAAGATGCAAATAAAAGTAGATTGAAAGCTTATATGATAAAAGATAGACCCGAGGGCCATAGGTTTCACTAGTGGCTTCTCTCAAGATAGCATAAGTATTACGGTGGGTGAACAAATTACTGTCGAGCAATTGATAGAAAAGCGAATAATTATGAGATTATCTAGGCATGATCATGTATATAGGCATCATGTCCATGACAAGTAGACCGACTCCTGCCTGCATCTACTACTATTACTCGACACATCGACGCTATCCAGCATGCATCTAGAGTATTAAGTTCATAAAGAACAGAGTAACGCATTAAGAAAGATGACATGATGTAGAGGGATAAACTCATGCAATATGATATAAACCCCATCCTTTTATCCTCGATGGCAACAATACAATAAGTGCCTTGCTGCCCCTGCTGTCACTGGGAAAGGACACCGCAATATTGAACCCAAAGCTAAGCACTTCTCCCATTGCAAGAAAGATCAATCTAGTAGGCCAAACCAAACTGATAATTCGAAGAGACTTGCAAAGATAACTTAATCACACATAAAAGAATTCAGAGGAGATTCAAATATTTCTCATAGATAAACTTGATCATAAACCCACAATTCATCGGATCTTGACAAACACACCGCAAAAAGAGTTACATCGAATAGATCTCCAAGAATATCGAGGAGAACATGGTATTGAGATTCATAGAGAGAGAAGAAGCCATCTAGCTAATAACTATGGACCCGAAGGTCTGTGGTAAACTACTCACAACTCATCGGAGAGGCTATGGCGTTGATGTAGAAGCCCTCCATGGTTGATTCCCCCTCCGGCGGAGCGCCGACGAAGGCTCCAAGATGGGATCTCGCGGATACAGAAGGTTACGGTGGTGGAAATAGTTTTTCGCGGTCGCCTCTGATGTTCTCGGGGTACGTGGGTATATATAGGAGGAAGAAGTAGGTTGGTGGACTCCCGAGGGGCCCACGAGATAGGGGGGCATGCCTAGTAGGTGGGGGGGCCCCTCCACCCTCATGGCCTCCTTGATTGTTTCTTGACTTGCACTCCAAGTCCTCTGGATCACGATTGTTCCAAAAAGATCGCTCCCGAAGGTTTCATTCCGTTTGGACTCCGTTTGATATTCCTTTTCTTTGAAACACTAAAATAGGCAAAAAAACAGCAATACGGGCTGGGCCTCCGGTTAGTAGGTTAGTCCCAAAAATGATATAAAAGTGTAAAGTAAAGCCGATAAGCATCCAAAACAGGTAATATAATAGCATGGAACAATCAAAAATTATAGATACGTTGGAGACGTATCACCTAACCGGCTGGAGGATTCATAGTCCTTAAGTGTAATAAGTCTTCAAATCACGCGGACAGAAAGACTTTAGTGATGCCTAAGACTCTTTGGTTCTGGGTGTTTTGGGCTTTGTCCTTCCAAGGATTTCTCTCTCAAAGGCTTCGAAGGTGGGTTGCTCTCAAACGACAAAAGCCGTGCACTAACTCTGAGCAGCCACCAATTTATGGTGTAGGGGGTGGGCTATTTATAGCCAGGAGGCAACCCGACATGATTTGTCCAAAAATGACCCTGGGTCACTAAGGAACTGATACGTGTTCAACGGTCAAATTTCAAACACACGTGGCAGCTTAGCTTGGGCTACAAGCAAAGCTGGCTCATCCAGCTCTAGATAAGATGCTCTCATCGTCTTTGCTTGAAGACATAGGATTTGGTTGAGCATCACATCAGTCACTCTGACTTTGTTCACTTGGACCCCACTTAACAGTACGTTGGTTCCTATGACTCAACAAAGAAGAAAAGCAAACTACGAAACAACTGTGTCTTCGCACTCCATAGTCTTCACGCGATGTCTTCTCTTGTCATAGTCTTCAATGTGAATGTCTTCACAGACCACCATTGTCTTCAATGTCTTCACACATTTTTAGGGGTCATCTCTGGTAGGTAAACCGAATCAATATGGGACTACTACCTGTGTTATCCTGCAATTCTCACAAACACATTAGTCCCTCAACCAAATTTGTCGTCAATACTCCAAAACCAACTAGGGGTGGCACTAGATGCACTTACAACAGCCACGTAAAACTTGCAACAACCAAGTAGAGGACGTCTAACTTGTTTTTGTAGGGCATGTTGTGATGTGATATGGTCAAGACGTGGTGAGATATAAATTGTTGTATGAGATGATCATGTTTTGTAACCGTTATTGGCAACTGGCAGGAGCCTTATGGTTGTCGCTTCATTGTATGAAATGCAATCGCCATGTAATTGCTTTACTTTATCACTAAGCAGTAGCGATAGTCGTAGAAGCAATAGTTGGCGAGACAACAACGATGCTACGATGAAGATCAAGGTGTCAAGCCGGTGACGATGGTGATCATGACAGTGCTTTGGAGATGGAGATCAAAGGCACTAGATGATGATGGCCATATCATGTCACATATTTTGATTGCATGTGATGTTTATCTTTTATGCATCTTATTTTGCTCAGTACGGCGGTAGCATTATAAGATGACCCCTCACTAAATTTCAAGGTATAAGTGTTCTTCCTGAGTATGCACCATTGCTACAGTTCATCGTGCCGAGACACCACGTGATGATCGGGTGTGATGAGCTCTACGTTCACATACAATGGGTGCAAGCCAGTTTTGCACACGCAGAATACTCGGGTTAAACTTGACGAGCCTAGCATATGCAGATATGGCCTCGGAACACTGAGACCGAAAGGTCAAACATGAATCATATAGTATACTAGACCATGATGGCGCGCGTTGCAGCGCCCGTCTATTTTTCTATAGAATGATAGGATTTTTCTTACATGAAACATTTAAATTAAATGTGTATAAACTTTCTGCACATCATGTTTGTATAGGTACCCAATATTTCATTGGTGATATGCATAAAGTGCCCATCTTGCTCAAGCCCATCTAGAAAACGAAAGGTAGACATATTTAAACCGTATAAATGAACAGTTGGAATTAAAATGCCTTGCTCTTAGTAGGATGCCACATGGTATGACTTACATCCTAATAGCATAAAGCAAAGCACATTCAATTAATCCCAATATACAACACAACTGTCGGACAATCATCATGACAAGTTTGAGCACATGTCCTACTTCATATAGAGTTAAGCAGGTTGTCGATCTACCCCCTTTGGGTTGGGTGAAAATTAATTCTGATGGATCGCTATCTTCAGATGGAAGAGCTGGAGCTGGCATGGTGTTATGAGATGACACCGGACCTATTATTTTTTCCTCTTGCATAGAGCTTTTCTCCTATCGGGATGATTTAGAATTAGAATTATGTGCTTGTAGGCAGGGCTTATCATTGGCCTTAAGAGGAGTGACCTTCCCATGGTGATCGAAGTGGTCTCTCTTAAGTAACAAATATGATTCAAACCAGCGACATGGATAGATCGGTGTATTCCTCTTTGGTGAAAGAAATAAAGCACCTCTTGAGTCTTTGTATAATTAGTATTACTCATGTTAGGCGCTCACAAAATAAAGTTAGCAACTTTCTGGCAAACTGTGCTTCCTTAGAAAGTAGAAATATAAGTTGATTGTGCTCTGATCCCCCAGGTGTTGTTGAGCTGAATTCTGTTGATTGTATACTATTGTGATCGTGTAATACAAGTGTTCTACCTGCAAAAAAACAGGTTTGTTGTCTTTAGTCAACCGGAATTATGCTGGTTAGAAACATATTCCAACATATAGGAACAACTTAAAAGGGATAAAAACTAAAACATGATGACTTCATATTTTCACATAATAGCATTAATATATTTGGCTTACAAATTCCATTTCATCCAAGAAACAAGACAATAAATCTCCTAAATTTCATCACTATAAAGCACGTCTTTTTGTTTGAAGCTTTAACTTTTGGTCAACGCCATCTCCTTTTTAGATCAATATATTAACTGCAGTCTTTTGCTGAACGACACTTGCATGATCAGAGTCAAGATTGCTGAATGAAATATATAGATTGTTATGCTATAAATGTGCCTTGATAGATCAGAACTGAAAGTAGAGGTTACTAAGTAATAGACATAATAGCTACCTTTTGCATTTTTCTAGTGTGCCATATATGAATTTGAGAGCTTGAAGTATATAGCACTATAACTGGATTAACGAAAATAACATGGCTATTAGCACACTCTGCACTTTGTCAAACAATACTGGAGCAGGGCATGAAGTGAGGGACACAAAAAATGTAGAAACTTAGTATATGAACAACTGCCTATTTAGTACTTCCATACGAAAATAATCTCACAATTTGACCATTAATACTCTCGACAATTGGAAGATGTGGGCGTTGGAACATTATACTCAAAGACAACAAATCACTCAAATTGAAAGCATTGCCTCAAATTGAATTAGATTCTTTCTGGATAAGTGAATTTATAACCCTTTCCATGGCCATCTAACATGAAACAAATATGATAAAGGAGAGTATAGATGGAAGATCCTAACACATACATGTGGGTACAAGAAGAATTCAATTATGGATTCCACTTCACAGTTTATTGAAGACTCGAAAAGGAAATACATGACCCATTTTGAATTTCCAGGGCCCGATAAATGTTAAAAATAAGGGAAAGGTAGGTAGGTAAGACAAATGACTATCCTGGCTACATATTATATGCATGCTGTCGAGACTTTGTTATTTGCCAACATAAATACCATTGACAGGTGCTTTGTTCTATGGCTTTTCCGTTCCCTCATTTTGAACGTTGGGCATATACTTCAGTTCTGATGATTAAATATTGAAAATCACTCGCTACAAGCAATCAAAATACAGTCACCAAATAAGAATTAAGAAAAGGTATCGTACCTTCACCTTTGCATTCCTAGAAAGCAAGGCATGCCCCAATAAAGAGGGACTTCAAAAGCAGAACAAATATGAATTGATCCTCACCGTCCTCATGTCGTTTATTTTAGAATAGAAAAGCTGAAAAGAACATGGTTAATCTAAGCGAACTCTGCACTTTGTGCAAGAATTTGGAACCATTCAAATAATCTCACACTATAACTACAGTTAGAAAAATACCATAGCTTCACCATTGTATTCCTAGAAATTGAAGCATGCCCAAATAGGGCTTCAAAATTGAAACATGTAAAGTAAAATACCTTCAAACAGAAGACCCTGATCCATACCGTCCTCAAGTTGTTTATATAGAATAGAAAAGCTGAAAAGAACATGGTTACTCTTAAGTCATCTCTATACTTTGTGAAAGAAGGACCCGAGCAAGTAATCTCAGGTTGTAACTATTAGCACTTTGAACAATTGGAAGATGTTGCATTTAAGAATGTATTATTCTCATGCAAGAAATCATTAATGGTGAAAGTAGTGTCTCACCTTTCAATGCAGCAGAATCAGCCAACTGTGGAACCGAGATCCAATCGATCGGGATCAGAGAACCTGCGTTTATTTAAAAGCACAAAGAATAGCATAAATAAACAAATAAAAATCTTTAACTCGATGCAAAATTGGGGGTAGGATGGAAGTAGGAAGGAGAGACCATTCGCTAAAGAGGGAAGACAAATCAGCAACCTGAGCGTCAACCATAGCTGTTGCGGAACTGAGGAAGGGAATGGGCAAGGAGAAGATAGACAATGGTGATTATATGGACGCGAGAGTAAAGGACGAGTGTGAATTGACAATGTAACTAAGCTGCAATTATCCACCGGCCTCTCACATCCATTGCCATTAATGGCCTCTTGTAACTGTGATTCAATTACTGAATCAACAGAGACGAATCAACAGGGGACGATCCGCTGGCTCGGGCACCGCATCGTGGAATCGCCATGAAGGCAACCTCATTGGGCGCCTCGGCCCCATGCGAGGCACACCCGCCCTGAACCTAGGCGCGGTCGCCATGGATCCTCCCTCCGGCATTGGTCGTCAGTCATGACACAAGGTCGTAGGAGTTGTGGAAGTTTTCCGAATGAAACGACGACTTCACGTTAAGGGAAAGCCATGTAGAGGACTGTTACAGGCCCGTAAGGGAGGCTTCTAAAGGCCCATTAGGCCGAATGTTACATGAGAAGTCGAAAAAAGTGACCAGAGTAGCGACCCGAGAAGCGATTTGGGTGCGATTAAGAGCAAATCGGACGACCTACGAAGCCTAAGAGTGACGATCCAACTGCTAAAAATGGTAATGGCCTGAGAGGGCAGGAAAAGTGCTCAGTTATAATGTATCTAAATATGATCAACATAGTGATGTTCACCATTGAAAACTACTCCATCTCACGTGATGATCGGACATGGTTTAGTTGATATGGATCACGTGATCATTTAGATGACTAGAGGGATGTCTATCTAAGTGGGAGTTCTTAAGTAATATGAATAATTGAACTTTAATTTATCATGAACTTAGTACCTGATAGTTTTTGCATGTCTATGTTGTTGTAGATCAATGGCCCATGCTACCGTTCCCTTGAATTTTAATATGTTCCTAGAGAAAGGTAAGTTGAAAGATGATGGTAGCAACTACATGGACTGGGTCCGTAACTTGAGGATTATCCTCATTGCTGCACAGAAGAATTACATCCTGGAAGCACAGCTAGGTGCAAGACCCGCTGCAGGAGCAACTCCGGACGTTATGAATGTCTGGCAGAGCAAAGTTGATGACTACTTGATAGTTCAGTGTGCCATGCTTTACGGCTTAGAATCGGGACTTCAAAGACGTTTTGAACGTCATGGAGCATATGAGATGTTCTAGGAGTTGAAGTTAATATTTCAAGCAAATGCCCGAGTTGGGAGATATGAAGTCTCCAACAAGTTCTATAGCTGCAAGATGGAGGAGAATTGTTCTGTCAGTGAACACATACTCAGAATGTCTGGGTACCATAACCACTTGACTCAGCTGGGAGTTAATCTTCCTGGTGATAGTGTCATTGACAGAGTTCTTCAATCACTACCACCAAGCTATAAAGGCTTCGTTATGAACTATAATATGCAAGGGATGGAAAAGACAATTCGTGAGCTCTTCGCAATGCTAAAGGCTACGGAGGTAGAAATCAAGAAGGAGCATCAAGCATTGATGGTTAATAAGACCACTAGTTTCAAGAAAAAGGGAAAAGGGAAGAAGGGGAACTTCAATAAGAATGGCAAGCAAGTTGGTGCTCAAGTGAAGAAGCCCAAGTCTGGACCTAAGCCTGAAAATGAGTGCTTCTGCTGCAAAGGGACTGGTCACTGGAAGCGGAACTGCCCCAAGTATTTGGCAGATAAGAAGGATGGCAAAGTGAAAGGTATATTTGATATACATGTTATTGATGTGTACCTTACTAATGCTCGTAGTAGCGCCTGGGTATTTGATACTGGTTCTGTTGCTCATATTTGCAACTCGAAATAGGGGCTACGGATTAAACGGACATTGGCTAAGGATGAGGTAATGATGCGCGTGGGAAATGGTTCCAAAGTCGATGTGATCACCATCGGCACGCTACCTCTACATCTACCGTCGGGATTAGTTTTAGACCTGAATAATTGTTATTTGGTGCCAGCGTTAAGCATGAACATTATATCTGGATCTTGTTGATGCGAGATGGTTATTCATTTAAATCAGAGAATAATGGTTGTTCTATTTATATGAGTAATATCTTTTATGGTCATGCAACCTTGATGAGTGGTCTATTTATATTAAATCTTGATTGTAGTGATACACATATTCATAATATCGAAGCCAAAAGCTGCAAACTTAATAATGATAGTGCAACTTATTTGTGGCACTACCGTTTAGATCATATTGGTGTAAAGCGCATGAAGAAGCTCCATGCTGATGGGCTTTTGGAATCACTTGATACTTGCGAACCATGCCTCATCGGCAAGATGACTAAGACTCCGTTCTCTGAAACAATGGAGCAAGCAACTGACTTATTGGAAATAATACATACCGATGTATGCGGTCTGATGACTGTTGAGGCTCGCGGCAGGTATCATTATTTTTTGACCTTCACAGATGATTTGAGTAGATATGGATATATCTACTTAATGAAACATACGTCTGAAACATTTGAAAAGTTCAAAGAATTTCAGAATGAAGTGGAAAATCATCGTAACAAGAAAATAAAGTTTCTACGATCTGATCGTCGAGGAGAATATTTGAGTTATGAGTTTGGTCTTTGTCGACATGCTGGGAACGGGGGTCCCCAGACTTGCTTGCCTGCGGCCTGCGGCCTGGCTCAAGTGGTGGCCCAGTACGGCCCGTCTTCATCAGCACAAGACTCAAGACCCTCGCGAGGGGCCAAGCCTCGCGGGGCGGACGGCGCAAGGCTTCTTCAGGGACGGCCTCGCCAGGCAGGCTCGCGTGGAGGCGGAGAGATCAAGGCAGGGTAACTCGCGAGGTGCTAGTGACGCAAGCCATGACGATCGAGACCAGGCGGGCGCCGACCTGCGCAGTGTCCTTGTTTCCTCTCTGGTGCAAAGGGGGCAAGCCCAGACGTGGAGTACCGAGGCATCAGGCAAAGGTTGCCATTTCAGTGCAACGAGACCAAGACCAGCGGAGCGGCAGGATGGAGGTCACCGTGGAGCCCAACATGGTGTCATCGCTAGTGCTTTTGGCAGCCAAAGACCAACTTTAGTCAGGATAACTTGTACTGGATGTTCCCCTTCGAAATGGCCGTTGTTGGCGCCCTTCCCGCTCAATATTTGGGAAGAGGCCCAGAGCCTCTATAAATAGGACTAGCCACCACAGTGGATCGGATCGAGACTTTGGGAGGCCTAGAGAGAGAGAGAGGCGATCGAACTCACCCGAGTAGTTCATCGCATCAGCCCAAGAACACCTCTCACGAGGCTGTTCTCCCTTTGTACCGTTCATCATCAGCCCCTGAGGCAATCCACCACACCACACACTGGAGTAGGGTATTACACCACCACAGTGGCCCGAACCAGTATACATCTCGTGTCCCTTGTGTTGTTCATCATTTCCAGCTTAGATCTCACGAGGCGATCAGATGTAGATTGGTAGGGGAGAGATCTTCGTGCGCACCCCAGTGTTCGAACCTTAAGGGTCTGCCGGAACACAACATCCGACATTTGGCGCGCCAGGTAGGGGTGTGCCGAAATCTTCTTTCCTCCGTCCTACGTTCTGTCGCGTCACCGCCTCCATGTCCGGCGACCCGACGGCCAACTCCGACCGCTGGTCAGCATGGCCTGCCCATGCCGTGCCGCCTGCCCAAGGTGACCTCAACCCTGCACCTCAGGCAGACCGCGCCCCGCAGAACACTGTAGGACGCGGGCGACGCGGTCAGGCGTCCCTTGCCCTCACTCCATGGCAAGTACGATTGGCAGCAAGGGCCTTAAGCCACGCTGCGGCCACGATGCCGCGCACCCGACGGGAGCTGGCAAACATGAAGGCCGCACTCACGGTAGCGCGGGAGCTGCTGCGGTGCAGACTGCAAGAAAGCGGCCGCGACGTGCTGCTGGAGCGTGTCGCCGAGCTCCTGGATGCCGCTGCGTCAAGGGCTCCCCCATTCTGCATCCAACTTCCACCCCAGGCCCCAGGAGGATCACGAGGCGGGCCGATCTGCGTCCACGCGCCCCCGAGCGTGCTTCAAGGCTTCGTCAACACCGGCTTGGCCGTCAGCGCCGAGCAGTAGGCTGCACCGACACCGCCCCTGGTGAGTGAGGGCATGCGTGGTGCTGCCTTTGGCCCCAGCGGGCCGCCACCTTACCATCTCCAAGATGGAGCTTCAAGTCGAGCTGCATGGCGTGCGGAGCACCACGGCGAGGCCTTTGGGGTGGCGCCCGGAAGCCTATGTGCCCCGCGTGGTGGATCGAGGGCACACGCTGGAGGAAGACCATGGCTCGTTCCTCGGGTCAGGCTGGGAGGAAGAAGCGCCAGAAGCCAAGCTCTTTCAAGAGCCTCACGGGAACCTCGACAACTACCGGGTATCGCTAATTCCTCAGGAGCAGGCTTATGCTAACCATGGGTCGCAGGAGGTTCAGGTCACCGCAGCGGATGGCTGCCCCAGTGCGGTGATCTCCTTCCCCTCAGGAGGAGGGCACTGGGGGCAGCAGGAGTGGGGTCGGGAGCCAGGCTCCTCCCCGCGGCGCGCGGAGCAAGGTGTTCTTCGGAGGTAGGCCCTCTACCGGGGAGGTGCCCCAGGGCCTGCCCCCGGCAGAGCACCTCCCCGACAGAGGACCCGTGGTCGTCGGGGGAACCGCTGGCGTCCTCTTTTCCCCATTAGCGTCGTCCTGGTTTCCGGTCGCCGTCGGTGGGGTCAAGGGTGGCGCAAGGCGGGGCCCTCATCTGGCGATATGAAGCAAGGCCGGTACCTGTGAAGAAGGCCTAGTGCCTGTGAAACTCGACGCCCGTGACACTCTCACGTAATAATGAGTTGGGGCTGTACACGCCCCGGAGTCTCCAGAGAGCCGCCCTCGGGCCTCGGGGGCTCCCTCCCACGCCCAGTGGCAGCACTTAGCTCTGTGCTGGTGAGAAGACGTCAAAGACTAGACAAGGTGCCGGACGCGGCCATTTGCCTTGCTTTCTCCTTTCGTGCGAACAAGCTTTCTTGCCCCAGATCTAAGTTGAAGTTGAATTTGTGTTTGCGTATGCAGGAAGGGGTGTTGTGTCTTATTCGCGTGCTTTCTCGTGCTCCTATTTCCGCTCAAGTTGGAATTCACATTAGCTGCCTCCCTCTCGCGAGACCCTCGCGAGTGGGGCAGGGCCCAGCACGTGCACCCGCCGTGCCGCGGCCGGTGTTCGCTCCAGCCAGGCTCTCGCCGCATGATCGAATGGGACCCCCATGGGCCCTCGAATGCACACCATGAGCCCACTCGAGGCACGCCAAGACAAAGGTAAAACCACAATGACCTATTCATCACGACAATCACGGCATCATGCAGGCACTCGTCAGGCACCAATCTTGACAACACATAGGCAACAATTTTCTTACATGAGGGGCTTCCCCTCCCAAAATGCTCTCACAACCCTCAAGGCCATGCCCAAGTCTCTTCCTGCGCAAGGCAAACAGCGGGAGGGAGCACGGGGTCAATCAAACAAATCGCTCGCCACATCTCCCAGGGCATCCCCGGAGGCGTCGCTGGCACCACCGTCGTCGTCACCAGCTTCTTCATCACCATTGTTGGCGCTGTTTCCACCATCGTTCACCACGACGCCTTCATCAGCGGCAACGATCACCCCATTGTCGTCAGAAGTGAAGGCCCGAACGAGCACATCAACATTTTCCTCCACCCATCGCGCTAGGTCGCCTCGAACGGCCTCAGGCACTGGGGTGATGGCGGCATCAAAGTCAAAGAGGGTATCGAGGTTCTGAAGATGGGTGAAGACGCGGGAAAATGCCCGCGCGAGCAGGCCACGACTCCGTTCCTCCACCAGCTGGCGAGACCTCTCAGAGCGGTTCTCCAGATGCGTCACCACGTTAGTGAAGAACTGGAGGTTGCCGGCGTAGTTGGTCACGTGCGGCTCCTCGGCGGCAGCCTCGCAGATGTTGCCCAAGGCCGTGCTGGCCCTTTCCCTAAGCGTTCAAAGCATGGGGCCATGCATGTGCCAACGTTTGCCGCTGGCAGATCTCGTCCGTATTCCGCTCTGTGACGGCCTCGGCATCATCAAACCACCGTTGAAGAAGAAGCAGCTCGGCGCGTGAGGAGGCCAGCTCGGCCTGTGCCGAGCTTAGTGCGGCAGCGGTGGCCTCAGCTCTCTGCGTAACTTCAGTCAACCTGGTCCTGAGGGCAGCAGTCCTGCCCGTGGCTTCAGCCCTGATCAACTCCAGCCGTTCTTCATACTCGCGCTCAAGACCTGCGTGAGCCTCCGCCACGCGTTGGTCGATCTCCTCCTGGATTTGGGCCTCCCATGCGCCGACGTCGTCCTCACCTGGGCAACCTGGCGCTCCCTCGTCTCCAACCGTTCCAGATCGAGGTTGTGCTCGGCAGTCTCCAGCGTCAGCGCTTCCTCATGCCTCCGGAGTTCCTCCTCTTCAGCAGGCCCTCCCTTCAGCAGTGCAAGGGCGGATCGGCGCAGCTCCACTTGCTGCTCCAGGGAGTTGAACTAATCCTGGAGCTCCCACACGCGCTCCTCCGCAGCCTCACGTCGCTTGTCAGCCTCCTGAGCTTCTTCAAGGGCCCGGGAACAGGCCTCCCGAGAGGCCGCCAAGGACACTTCGGCCTTGGCATTCTCGAGGTCATGCTGGTGGCGCGCGAGACCAATAGCCACCTTCAGCTTGCGCCGCTCCTCGACCAGCCTCAAGCCTTCAGCTTTGAGACGCGCGTCTTCAGCCGCCAGCTCTCCACCGAGCCGGCCCACTGCATCGACTACCCTTCGGAGGAACTCTTGGCGGAGAACTCTGCGCTCCCGCGCATGCCCAAGCACGTCGTCAACACCATCCTCTGCCGTCGACACCGGCGAAGAGCCTTGGGGCGGTTCACCCCCTCTCGGCAGGGGGCTGGGGGCTAGTGCACCAACGATCACTGGGCGGGCACCGCGAGAGACCCAGCCTGGCGTCGATCCACCTCCCGCTGGGGACCCGAAGATCGGCTTCAGCTATTCACTGCTGATGATCAATGAAGGAGCTCTGGGCAAGCTAGATGTGCCCAGGGAGGGCTCACGAGGGAAGAGCGGAGTGATGACAGGATCAAGACGCGCCGCAGGACGGCCTGCCTCTCCAGCCAAACTTGCACCCAAGGCGGCGCACGAACCTGAGGCAGTTGAGGTTGGTGATGGAGGAGGAGCCTGAGGGAGTGGCTCTTCAGCTGGCTCCGCGGGCTCGTCGGAGGGAATCCTGAAAGGCCACAGTCAGCAAAAGAGGGGCAGACAAGGAACCATGAGATGGAGGGACTTACTCGTCCATGGCGAAGTACTTCCTGTGCTTCAATGGGTGGTGCGGGCGCTCATCACCACCAGAAGCCTCTTTACTCTTGCGAAGGGCCTCAAAATCTATGCGGAACCGGCCCAAGCTCGCGACGTGAGGGCCTGTGCGCGGCATAGGAGCCAAAGCATCAGGTCGGCCTGTATCAGGAGCACCAGCCAGAGGGGGGCAATCCGACACCACCTCTTGGTGGCCTGACGGGGTCTCGGGGGCTTTAGCCTCGGGAGCGGCAGGCCGTGTTCCCTCGTCAGTCACCACCTCTCTAGGGGTACCATCAACTCCGGAGGAGGGCGCCTCGGGAGCCCCACGCGACATCAGCACCTCGACATCAGGCCCCTCGGCTCCCGCCAATCCTTGCCTCCCTGCAACGACTCCCGAGGCGAGGTCGGCGCGGGCAGCCGGGGGAAGGACCACGGCAACCGGATTCTCGCGAGGTCCCACAAGGTTGGCTGGGCGCAGCCCCCATTCATCGAAACGAGGCATCTGCCTCGCGAAGTCGGCCCTATTTGTACAAAGATACAGCAGGGCGCCCCCATGGCTAGCACTGCCAGGAGAGGGGTTGCCCGTCAGGACCAGCAACACCTTCTTCAACGTCTCTGGCACGAGATCCCCTTCCTGGAGCCTCATACGGTCCTGGCGTCCGATGTAAGTCCACATTGGGCGGGAATGGTGCTGGAGAGGAGTGCTGCGGCACCGGAGGAACTCCTTCACCACCTTGGGCGCCGTCACTTCGAGCTCCCTCAACCTCTCAAAGCGATTCCAGACGAAGGCAAGTTGGGGGCTCGTGAGTTCTTCGTGATCCCAACTAGGGTTGGGAATAGCAGGCAGCGTTGGGTGCACGAGCAGGGGGCTGGGCACCCCAACGTCCACGTACAGCCACCGCTCCCGGAACCCGCTCGGAGAAGGTGGGAGGCTAAAATCGATCCCCGAGGCGGCCGTCTTCGGCACAGCCTGGAAGCTCACGCACCCCGAACATTGGGAAGGATTGGTCAAGCGCAGCGAGAAGAAGTGACGCAGAAGGGCAACAGAAGGAGGAATCCCCACCATGGCCTCGCAGATGAAGGCGAAGACAGCAAGCAGAGCAATGGATTGGGGGCCAAGATGCATCATGTGGATCTAGTAATGGGAAAGCACCACATTCAGGAAGGCGGAAAAGGGGGGAACCAGGCCTGCCCACAAGGCATCAACGAAGAATCGGACCTCCGTGACGACCCTGTCGAAGGAGGCGTGGGACGCGGGCCAGACCATCGTCTTCCCACACTCATTGAAACTGGAGGCATGCGCGGAGCAGACCTTCTCCAGGGCCTCCAGGTTGAGTATGAGTGATTTGTCGACGACGGGAGCTGCCGCCGGGGGCGTGCTGGACGAGGGCGCAGGTTTCTTCCCCTTGTCCTTTTTCGTCGGCACCATAGCAATGGGTCGTGGGAAGAGCTCGAGATAGATCGGAGTCGGAAGCAGAAGCTCGAGGAGGAAAGAGGAGCAAGAAATGCACAGACTGCGAAGGGAGGATAACTGTGTACAAATCTCATGGCCGCCTAGCCAGGCGCATAATGAGGGAGCATGGGGAAGTGGAGACGCCCACGTCCAATCAACCGCCACGCGGCGCCCAAGGCCGCAGGCTGATGGGGCCCGCGGTGCTCCCCACTTTCCCCTTTGCTTCTCCGCTAAGGCAAGTCCAAGCGCGCCTTGGGCCCGGGGGCTACTGTTGGCGTTCTGGGAACAGGGGTCCCCAGACTTGCCTGCGTGCGGCCTGTGGCGTGGCTCAAGTGGTGGCCCAGTACGGCCCGTCTTCATCAGCACAAGACTCAAGACCCTCGCAAGGGGCCAAGCCTCGCGGGGCGGACAACGCAAGGCTTCCTCAGGGACGGCCTCGCCAGGCAGGCTCGCGAGGAGGCGGAGAGATCAAGGCAGGGTACCTTGCGAGGTGCTTGTGAGCAAGCCAGGACGATCGAGACCAGGCGGGCGCCAGCCTGCGCAGTGTCCTTGTTTCCTCTTTGGTGCAAAGGTGGCAAGCCCAGACATGGAGTACCGAGGCATTAGGCAAAGGTTGCCATTTCAGTGCAACGAGACCAAGACTAGCGGAGCGGCAGGATGGAGGTCACCATGGAGCCCAAGACGGTGTCATCGCTAGTGCTTTTGGCAGCCGAAGACCAACTTTAGTCAGGATAACTTGTACTGGATGTTCCCCTTCGAAATGGCCGTTGTTGGCGCCCTTCCCGCTCAATATTTGGGAAGAGGCCCAGGGCCTCTGTAAATAGGACTAGCCACCATAGTGGATCGGATCGAGACTTTGGGAGGCCTAGAGAGAGAGAGGCGATCAAACTCACCCGAGCAGTTCATCGCATCAGCCCAAGAACACCTCGCGAGGCTGTTCTCCCTTTGTACTGTTCATCATCAGCCCCTGAGGCAATCCACCACACCACACACTGGAGTAGGGTATTACACCACCTCGGTGGCCCAAACCAGTATAAATCTCGTGTCCCTTGTGTTGTTCATCGTTTCCAGCTTAGATCTCACGACGGGATCAGACGTAGATTGGTAGGGGAGAGATCTTCGTGCGCACCCCAGTGTTCGAACCTTAAGGGTCTGCCGGAAGCCAACATCCAACAGTCTTCATTTCAAACAATGTGGAATAGTTTCGCAACTCACGCCACCTGGAACACCACAGTGAAATGGTGTGTCAGAACGTTGCAACCGTACTTTATTAGATATGGTGCGATCTATGATGTGTCTTCCTGATTTACCGCTATCGTTTTGGGGTTATGCTTTAGAGACGGCTGCATTCACGTTAAATAGGGCACCATCTAAATCCGTTGAGACGACACCATATGAACGGTGGTTTGGCAAGAAACCTAAGTTGTTGTTTCTTAAAGTTTGGGGCTGCGATGCTTATGTGAAAAAGCTTCAACCTGATAAGCTCGAACCCAAATCGGAGAAATTTGTCTTCATAGGATAACCACAGGAGACTGTTGGGTACACCTTCTATCACAGATCCGAAGGAAAGTTATTCGTTGCTAAGAATGGATCCTTTCTAGAGGAGTTTCTCTCGAAAGAAGTGAGTGGGAGGAAAGTAGAACATGATGAGGTAATTGTACCTTCTCCCGAATTGGAGAGTAGCTCATCACATAAATTAGTTCCAGTGATGCCTACACCAATTAGTGAGCAATTTAATGATGATGATCATGAAACTTTGGATCAAGTTATTACCGAACCGCATAGCTAAACCAGAGTACGTTCCGCACCAGAGTGGTATGATAACCCACAAGTATAGGGGATCGCAATAGTTTTCGAGGGTAGAGTATTCAATCCAAATTTATTGATTCGACACAAGGGAAGCCAAAGAATATTCTCAAGTATTTTCAGTTGAGTTGTCAATTCAACCACACCTGGATAACTTAGTATCTGCAGCAAAGCACTTAGTAGCAAAGTGGTATGGAATAATGGTAACAGTGGCAAAAGTAACAGTAGCAGTTTTGTAGTAATTGTAACAGCAGCAACGGTAAAGTAAATAAGCAAAGCACAATATATGAAAAGCTCGTAGGCATTGGATCAGTGATGGATAATTATGTCGGATGCGGTTCATCATGTAATAGTTATAACATAGGGTGACACCGAACTAGCTCCAGTTCATCAATGTAATGTAGGCATGTATTCCGAATATAGTCATACGTGCTTATGGAAAAGAACTTGCATGACATATTTTGTCCTACCCTCTCGTGGCAGCGGGGTCCTAATGGAAACTAAGGGATATTAAGGCCTCCTTTTAATAGAGTACCGGACCAAAGCATTAACACATAGTGAATACATGAACTCCTCAAACTACGGTCATCACCGAGAAGTATCCCGATTATTGTCACTTCGGGGTTGTTGGATCATAACACATAATAGGTGACTATAGACTTGCAAGATAGGATCAAGAACTCACATATATTCATGAAAACATAATAGGTTCAGATCTGAAATCATGGCACTCGGGCCCTAGTGACAAGCATTAAGCATAGCAAAGTCATAGCAACATCAATCTCAGAACATAGTGGATACTA
Organism: Triticum aestivum; assembly: GCF_018294505.1. Classification (NCBI taxonomy): domain Eukaryota; kingdom Viridiplantae; phylum Streptophyta; class Magnoliopsida; order Poales; family Poaceae; genus Triticum; species Triticum aestivum. The sequence goes on along the minus strand of NC_057801.1, from coordinate 490,696,400 downwards.
GGGATCAAACCCTAACAAAACTAACTTGATTACATGGTAAATCTCATCCAACCCATCACCGTCCAGCAAGCCTACGATGGAATTACTCACACACGGCGGTGAGCATCATGAAATTGGTGATGGAGGATGGTTGATGATGACAACGGCGACGAATCCCCCTCTCCGGAGCCCCGAACGGACTCCAGATCAGCCCTCCCGAGAGAGATTAGGGCTTGGCGGCGGCTCCGTATCGTAAAACGCAATGAAACTTTCTCTCTCTGATTTTTTTCTCCGCGAAAGAAAATATATGGAGTTGGAGTTGAGGTCGGTAGACGTCCAGGGTGCCCACGAGGTAGGGGGCGCGCCCTAGGGGAGGGGGCGCGCCCCCCACCCTCGTGGACAGGGTGTGGGCTCCCTGATGCTGATTCTTTTGCCAATATTTATTATTTATTCTTAAAAGTTGCTCCGTGGATTTTCAGGTCATTCCGAGAACTTTTATTTCTGCACAAAAATAACACCATGGCAGTTCTGCTGAAAACAACATCAGTCGGGTTAGTTCCATTCAAATCATGCAAGTTAGAGTCCCAAACAAGGGCAAAAGTGTTTGGAAAAGTAGATACGATGGAGACGTATCAACTCCCCCAAGCTTAAACCTTTGCTTGTCCTCAAGCGATTCAGTTGACAAACTGAAAGTGATAAAGAAAAACTTTTACAAACTCTGTTTGCTCTTGTTGTCGTAAATATGTAAAGCCAGCATTCAAGTTTTTAGTAGAGATTATGAACTAACCATATTCAAAATAACACTTAGGTCTCATGTTTACTCATATCAATGTCATAATCAATGAGCGAGCAATAATAATAAATCTCGGATGACAACACTTTCTCAAAACAATCATAATATGATATAACAAGATGGTATCTCGCTAGCCCTTTCTGAGACCGCAAAACATAAATGCAGAGCATCTTTAAAGATCAAGGACTGACTAAACATTATAATTCATGGTAAAAGAGATCCAGTCATAGTCATACCCAATATAAACTAATAGTAATGCATGCAAATGACAGCGGTGCTCTCCAGCGGGTGCTTTTTAATAAGAGGGTGATGACTCAACATAAAAGTAAATAGATAGGCCCTTCGCAGAGGGAAGCAGGGATTTGTAGAGGTGCCAGAGCTCGATTTTGAAATAGAGACGAATAACATTTTGAGCGGTATACTTTCACTGTCAACATAACAACTAAGAGATCTCGATATCTTCCATGATACACACATTATAGGCGGTTCCCAAACAGAATGGTAAAGTTTATACTCCCCCACCACCAACAAGCATCAGTCCATGGCTTGCCCGAAACAACAGGTGCCTCCAACTAGTGACAATCCCGAGGGAGTTTTGTTTAATTATTTTGATTTGATTTGAGCATGGGACTGGGCATCCCGGTGACCAACCATTTTCTCGTGAATGAGGAGCAGAGTCCACTCCTCTTAAGAATAACCCACCTAGCATGGAAGATGCAGATAGCCCTAGTTTGATACATGAGCTGTTCGAGCATACAAAACATAATTTCATTTGAAGGTTTGGAGTTTGGCACATAAAAATTTACTTGGAACGGTAGGTAGATACCGCATATAGGAAGGTATGGTGGACTCATATGGAATAACTTTGGGGTTTATGGAGTTTGGATGCACAAGCAGTATTCTCGCTTAGTACATGTGAAGGCTAGCAAGAGAGTGGGAAGCGACCAACTGAGAGAGCGACAACAGTCATGAACATGCATTAAAATAAATCAACACTGAGTGCAAGCATGAGTAGGATATAATCCACCATGAACATAAATATCGTGAAGGCTATGTTGATTTTCTTTCAACTACATGCGTGAACATGTGCCAAGTCAAGTCACTCGAATCATTCAAAGGAGGATACCACCCTATCATACCACATCACAACCATTTTAATAACATGTTGGCATGCAAGGTAAACCATTATAAGCTCCTAGCTAATTAAGCATGGCATAAGCAACTATAATCTCTAATTGTCATTGCAAACATGTTTATTCATAATAGGCTAAATCAGGAATGATGAACTAATCATATTTACAAAAACAAGAGAGGTCGAGTTCATACCATCTTCTCTCATCTCAATCAGTCCATCATATATCGTCATTATTGCCTTTCACTCGCACGACCGAACGGTGTGTATAATAATAATAGTGCACGTGCATTGGACTAAGCTGGAATCTGCAAGCATTCAATTCAAGGGAGAAGACAAGGTAATATGGGCTCTTGGTTAAATCAACAATCATGCATATTAGAGCCACTAAACATTTTCATCATGGTCTTCTCCTCTCGACCCCCAAAGGAAAGAAAAGAAATAAAACTTTTTACACGGGAAAGCTCCCAACAAGCAAAAGAAGAACAAGAAATCTTTTTGGGTTTTATTTTAATTACTACTAGTAGCATGGACAGTAAGCTAACTATTTTTTTGGTTTTTCTTAAGGTTTATCAAACACACAAGAAGAAAGCTAGAAAAAGAAATTAAACTAGCATGGATAGTACAATGAAAAAGTATGAGCACCGATAACTAGAACGAGTGTGTGATCATGAATGTAATGTCAGTGAGAGATACATATTCCCCCAAGCTTAGGATTTTGGCCTAAGTTGGCTATGGCCATGGGTAGCCTGGCTGATATCCGAAGTTGTAACTAGGGTCGTACTGAGATGCAGCAGCCATTGCCTCCTGAGCTGTAGCAGCCATTGCCTCCTGAGCTGCAGCATGGCGGCGAGCTGCCTCCGTCCTCCTCTCGTACTCGTTTGCGTCCTCCCTAGTGATAACAATTCTTCCTTTTGCCTGATAATCAAAATGGGCAGGAGCAGGGAGAGTAATATGGACAGTGCGACGTCTGTCAAAGATTAGTCGATACTGGAGGAATTGTTCATTCCTCTCAAGAAAATGATGATTAACCATGGCATTATAATCTAAATAAGCGGGAGGCAACTCCCTATCATTTTCATGTGCAGGTATGCCAAGATAATTAGCCACACGGGTTGCATAGATCCCTCCAAACAAGTCTCCAACTAAACCATTATTATGCAACCTACGTGCAACAATTGCCCCCAAGTTGTATTGTTTATCACCTAATACTGCACTCTTGAGAACACAAAGATCAGGAACACACATGTGACATGCTTCATCTTTACCGTTAATGCATCTACCAATGAAGAGAGCAAAATAATGTATAGCAGGAAAGTGAATGCTCCCTATGGTAGCTTGTGCTATTTCCCTAGATTCTCCCACGGTGATACTAGCAAGAAAATCTTTATATTCAGATTTACGAGGTTCATTAACACTGCCCCACTGCGGAAGTTTACAAGCAGTAGTGAAATCTTCTAGGTCCATGGTATATGATTTATCATAAATATCAAACAGGACAGTTGGAGAATTACGTGAAGATGTAAATTTAATCCTTCTCACGAATGAATCAGTCAAATAGTAGTATTGAGGACACTTATCTTGCATGAAGTCCTCAAGATCAACATTACAAACATATGCATCAAATTCATCCTTGATGCCCGCTTTGACCATAAACTCCTCTGACGGCCATTCACAAGGCCGCACGTCAGCTTCCCTCGGTGGTTCGTCGTCTTGCTCACGTATTGCAAGCCTGGGTCCTTTCTTCCTTGAAGAACCACCTTGGTACATTTTCCTAGACATATTTCTTCCTCTGAATTTTTTTGACACTTTTAGTAACTCAAAATAAAAGTGAATCAAACTCAACAAAATTGACAGCAACTACTCCCACAAGTGCCTAGAGCCTATATCATGCATTAAAATTACTTGGGACCATATAAATTTGACATGCAAGCTCAAGAACAGGGTCACGTAGGCAGCAAAAATTTGCAATGAATAAAGCACTAGAACAGAAACCAATTGGACCATTGGGGGAGTCACATACCTAGGAACAATCCTCCAAAGCAGTTTTGTGAATGGAGCTTTGAGCAAGGAGATCGAAAATGGCAGCAAAATGAGCTAGAACTCGTGCTTGAGCTGGATGGTGATTTTTTGGGGAGGAAGATGAAGTGTGTGGGTGCAGGAATAAGTGGAGGGGGCCATCGTGGGCCCATGAGGCAGGGGGCGCGCCCTGGACCCTCGTGGCCAGGTGCCAGCTCCCCCTGCTGTGTTCTCAGTGCCAGATATTCTCAAATATCCCAGAAAAAACATATTAAATTTGCAGGGCATTTGGAGAACTTATATTTTTGGGGTATTTTTTATTGCATGGATAATTCAGAAAACAAACAGAAAATACTATTTTTACTTTATTTAATCTAATTAACAGAAAGTAAAAGGAGGGTACAGAAGGTTGTGCCTTCTAACTTCATCCGTCTCATGCTCATCAAAAGGAATCCACTAACAAGGTTGATCAAGTCTTGTTAACAAACTCATTCCGAATAACATGAAACCGAAGAAATTTCGAATAACACTAGGTTACCTCAACAGGGATATGCACATCCCCAATAATAAGAATATCATATTTCTTCTTGACAGTAGGAAGGGGAAATTCAAAACTTTCAATAATAATAGTTGGAATTTTTTCCAATAGAATTGATGCTATGAACTTGAGGTTGTTTCCTCGGAAAGTGTACCGTATGCTCATTACCATTAACGTGAAAAGTGAAATTACCTTTGTTGCAACCAATAACAGCCCCTGCAGTATTCAAAAAGAGTCTACCAAGGATAATCGACATACTATGCCCTGGGGAATATCAAGAATAACAAAGTCCGTTAAAATAGTAACATTTGCAACCACAACAGGCACATCCTCACAAATACCGACATGTATAGTAGTTGATCTATCAGCCATTTGCAAAGATATTTTAGTAGGTGTCAACTTATTCAATTCAAGTCTACGATATAAAGAGAGAGGCATAACACTAACACCGGCTCCAAGATCACATAAAGCAGTTTTAACATAGTTTCCTTTAATGGAGCATGGTATAGTTGGTACTCCTGGATCTCCAAGTTTCTTAGGTATTCCACCCTTAAAAGTATAATTAGCAAGCATGGTGGAAATTTCAGCCTCCGGTATCTTTCTTTTATTTTTAATAATATCCTTCATGTACTTAGCATAAGGATTTACTTTAAGCATAGCAGTCAAACGCATACGCAGAAAGATAGATCTAATCATTTCAGCAAAGCGTTCAAAATCCTCATCATCCTTTTTCTTGGATGGCTTAGGAGGAAAAGGCATGGGTTTCTGAACCCATGGTTCTCTTTCTTTACCGTGCTTCCTAGCAACAAAATCTCTCTTATCATAACGTTGATTCTTTGATTGTGGGTTATCAAGATCAACAACAAGTTCAATTTCTACATCATTATTATTGCTAGGTTGAGCATCAACATGAACATTATCATTAACATTATCACTAGGTTCATGTTCATCACCAGATTGTGTTTCAGCATCTGAAATAGAAATATCGTTGGGATTATCAGGTGTGTCTACAACAGGTTCACTAGAAGCATGCAAAGTCCTATAATTTTTCTTTTTCTTCTTTTTAGAAGGACTTGGTGCATCTAAATTCTTTCTTTGAGAATCTTGCTCAATTCTCTTAGGGTGGCTGAGGGAGTCCTGGACTAGGGGGTGTCCGGATGGCCGAACTATCATCATTGGCCGGACTCCAAGACTATGAAGATACAAGATTGAAGACTTCGTCCCGTGTCCGGATGGGACTTTCCTTGGCGTGGAAGGCAAGCTTGGCAATACGGATATGTAGATCTCCTACCATTGTAACCGACTCTATGTAACCCTAGCCCTCTCCGGTGTCTATATAAACCGAAGGGTTTTAGTCCATAGGACGAACAACAATCATACCATAGGCTAGCTTCTAGGGTTTAGCCTCCTTGATCTCGTGGTAGAGCCACTCTTGTACTACCCATATCATCAATATCAATCAAGCAGGAGTAGGGTTTTCCCTCCATCGAGAGGGCACGAACCTGGGTAAAAACATCGTGTCCCTTGTCTCCTGTTACCATCCGCCTAGACGCACAGTTCGGGACCCCCTACCCGAGATCCGCCGGTTTTGACACCGACATTGGTGCTTTCATTGAGATTTCCTCTGTGTCGTCACCGATAGGCTTGATGGCTCCTTCGATCATCAACAATGACGCAGTCCAGGGTGAGCCTTTTCTCCCTGGACAGATCTTCATATTCGGCGGCTTTGCACTGCGGGCCAATTCGCTTGGCCATCTGGAGCAGATCGAAAGCTACGCCCCTGGCCATCAGGTCAGATTTGGAAGTCTAAGCTTCACGGCTGACATCCGCGGAGACTTGATCTTCGATGGATTCGAGCCACAGCCAAGCGCGCCGCACTGTCTCGATGGGCATGGTTTAGCTCTGCTGCCGGACAGTGCCCTGGAGGCCGCACATGAGTCTGCTCCGACCATTAATTCGGAGCCGACCTCGCAGATCGAGGACGGGTGGCTAGACACCGCCTCGGGGGCTGCAACCTCTACGGCGATGGAGCCGAATACTGACCTTGTCCCTTGCGACGCTCATGACTCCGAGGTGCCGGACTCCTCGCCGGACTCCGTACCTCCTGCGCCCCCTCCAATCGAATCCGATTGGGCGCCGATCATAGAGTTCACCTCCACGGACATCTTTCAACACTCACCTTTTGGCGACATCCTAAATTCGCTAAAGTATCTCTCTCTATCAGGAGAGCCCTGGCCGAATTGCGGTCAGGATGGTTGGGATGTGGACGACGAAGAAATTCAAAGCCCACCCACCACCCACTTTATAGCCACTGTCGACGACTTAACCGACACGCTAGACTTCGACTCCGAAGACATCGACGGTATGGACGACTATGCTGGAGACGACCAAGAACCAACGCCTACTGGGCACTGGAAAGCCACCTTAACTCATGACGTATACATGGTGGACACACCAAAGGGAAGCGATAACGAGGAACAATGGGACGCGGCGAAGGATAACTCCCCCGAAAAACAACCAAAACGGTGATGCAAGCACCGCTCGAAGTCCCGCCTCGATAACAACAGCACCCATAATGACCCAGCTGTAGAGCAGGGCGAACCAGTGGGCGACGAACATGCAACCAAGAAACCATCCGAGCAGGATGAATTGGACAAGCAACCCATCCCCGGCGAAAACAACAGTCCAGATGATCTCACGCCGGACACATCACCGGAGAATAAGAACCCTCACAAAAGGCTTGTCACCACTGCAAGAAGTTTGAAGAAGCAGAAACGGAAGCTCAAAATAGCGGAAGACGTACTCAGAATGAGATGGAGCAAAGTACTCAAGACCGCGGACAAATACGACAATAGTCACCAAGCAAAGAGCTACCCAAAGCGCAAAATGTTGCCCGAATTCGACGAGGAGGCCGTAGAGCCACCACAATAAAAAAGCAAAGAAGCCGCCTGGCCGGATAGACGACCAGATGACAGGCTAAGAGCGGCAAGCGGCGCCACACACAAGCCGGCACACGATCCATGTAAGGATCATTGCAGAAAGAATGACCCGGTCAGGTCCATCTACGGGCCAAAAAAGAAGGCCCCGGGAAGCAACACAACACACCGAGTGTTCGAAGATATCGGCACACCTAAATACAGGGGCGCCGCACACCCACTATGTTTCACCGATGAGGTACTTGATCATGAATTTCCAGCGGGATTCAAACCCGTAAACATAGAGGCATATGACGGAACAACAGACCCCGGGGTCTGGATTGAGGATTATATCCTACACATACACATGGCTAGAGGAGACGATCTCCATGCCATAAAATACCTACCCCTCAAGCTCAAAGGGCCAGCCCGGCATTGGCTCAAAAGCCTCCCAGAAAATACAATTGGAAGTTGGGAAGAGCTCGAGGACGCGTTTCGAGCAAATTTCCAGGGGACTTATGTCCGCCCTCCGGATGCAGACGATCTAAGTCACATAAATCAATAGCCCGGAGAGTCAGCATGCAAATTCTGGAACAGGTTCCTCACCAAAAAGAACCAAATAGTCGACTGTCCGGACGCCGAAGCCTTAGCAGCTTTTAAGCATAACGTCCGAGACGAATGGCTTGCCAGGCACCTCGGCCAGGAAAAACCAAGAACAATGGCCGCGCTAACAAGCCTCATGACCCGCTTTTGCATGGGGGAAGATAGCTGGCTGGCAAGATGCAACACCAGCGACCCGAGTACATCCGAGATCAGGGATGGAAATGGGAAATCACGACGCAGAAAAGATCAGCGCCGGAATATGGAAAATGGCCCAAAGAGCACGGCAGTCAACACCGGGTTCAAAAGCTCTCGGCTGAACAACAAAACACTGCCTCTTAAGGACAACAGTGATGAGCTATCCAACCTAAACAAAATCCTGGATAGGATATGTCAAATCCACAGTACCCCCGGGAAGCCTGCAAACCACACCCACCGAGATTGTTGGGTCTTCAAGCAGTCCGGCCGACTTAACGCCGAACACAAGGGGCTCGACACGCCAAGCGAGGATGATGAGGAAACCCACAAGTAGAGCGCCGGAAAACAAAAGATCCCACAAGAAGTAAAAACAGAGAATTCACTTCAAGTGATAACAAGGAAAAATACGGCGGCGTCTATCAAAGCACATGCCGCACGGTCCACCCCAGCGCAATCCCGAGATTGGATGTCAAAACCAATTACTTTCGACCATCTGGATTACTCCAGAAGTATTCGAAATGCAGGATGGACTGCTTTGATATTGGATCCTATAATCGACGGACTACAATTTACACAAGTCCTAATGGATGGCGGTAGCGATTTAAACCTGCTATATCCGGACACAATCCGCAGGATGGGGATAGACCCTACCAAAATTCTCCATAGCAGCACTTCCTTCAAAGGAGTGACGCCAGGCCCTTACGCCAATTGCACAGGCTCCTTACTACTAGAAGTTGTGTTCGGTTCATCCGACAACTTCCGTCGCGAAAAGCTAATCTTCCATATCACCCCATTTAAAAGTAGCCACCAAGCACTATTGGGACGTGAAGCTTTCGCCCGCTTTAACGCAATACCGCATTACGCGTCTCTTACACTTAAAATGCCCGGTCCACGCGGCATTATCTCTTTGAAAGGTCTCTCAAGACCCCGGACACGGCTAGGCGAGTCCGGCATAAATAAACTAGGGGCTTCCTAGCCGCATACCCCTTTACAAGGGGTTGTGAGCATGAACAATGAGAGCCACTAAAGCTCAACTTCATTCATTTTTTAAAAATCATACTCTGTTTTAAATACATTTTTTGCACGGTATTTTCCCAAGCTAAGTTCTTCTCTTTTACAGATGAACAGCATGCTACACCCGTCCAGGATACAACACAACGGAGACACAGGCGCAGACGTGCAGCAGGGACCCGTTGCAAGGATTCTTTTCAGATTAAGACCCTGCGTAAACCTTTCTTACTGTCTCTTGTTGATACACATCCCCCGGTTTCCTATTATAACCAAGGAGGAGGCTGGCGTTTTGGCATCGGCCGCGTCAGAAGTTTTCGCCCGTACCTGGACACTAGGGGCTTAGGGCATCGTTCTGCCCGTTTTCATAAAGACCGAATACCTCAGGGAGTGTTCGGCGTCTCGAGTTAGGCCTTATATGCATCAGCTCCGAATCATGTCTTTGGTCAAATGTTGGGTTTGCCCGGCTCCTGTGTTTTGCTGCCTTACGTTCCGTATCATCGGCTAACGCGGCACCAGGAGAACTACTGCGATTGTGCCCCGGTTCGGCCGGGCGAGCACCTCAGTAGAGAAAGCCGAAAACTGACTGTCATGATATAGCGAGAGACTGGTCAACCACTCGATCGACTACCGGAATGTCTAGAATTCCTCCGCTTTGACGAAGGACCGTTTCCCGGTCAGGCACATACGCGCCCCGAATTCGGAGAGCGCGGTGCCCCTAGGGGCTATATCGTAGCCCCACCTTCGAACTCCTATGGCTAAGTGAAAGTGATAAAGCATTATAGTCCGGTTGCCTAGTTTGCTACGCTACCACCTCCTTCACAGGACCAAGACGTTGGATTAAGTGTGAAAATGCGCTATTTTGCAAACACCCCCGCACCATGTGCGTGGGGGCTGAAGCCGAAGACTGCCATCTTTCAGGTTATATACACGTATACATTAACGGCCGCACAGGAGATATTTCAATACTTGAACGCACAAGTATAAAAAGCACTTATATATGAATATGGTTTTACAAATCATACATGTCATTTGAACATAACATTTTTCGAGCACTGCGACTCTATTAAACGAGCGCCCTGCAGGACTTCCCCAAAATAGTGCTCGGCGGGTAATCGGCTCTCGTCCGAACCCCGGGATGCAACATCGGTGGCATCCATCTCCGCCCAGTATGTCTTAACACGGGCGAGAGCCATCCGTGCACCCTCTATGCATGCCGACCGCTTCATCGCCTTGATATGTGGCACCGCCCCAAGGAATTGCTGCAATAAGCCAAAATAACTCTTCGGCTTGGGCCTATCCGGCCACAGATGAGCCACTACATCCGTCATGGCAAATCCGGACAATCTATTCAGCTCAGCCCACTCAGCCAACCGATCGGTCAACGGAAGTGAACGCTCCGGACTGTGGAACTGAGACCAAAACAGCTCTTCCATCTCGTGATCCTTTTGGCTTCGGAAGTGCACAACCGCATTCCGCCGCACTCGCCGCCAAATCCAGATAAGGATCCTCCGCACCCCACAGCTGGCCCAGCTGAGCATACTTCGGATCTGTGAACTTCCTGCACAGCAGAAAGGGCTTTCCAGCCGCAATGTCTCGGCCTGACGCAGCTCCTCCTTTATAGCCCTCATTGCAGAACGGGCATCCTTGGCTTCGGCGGTGGCCTTCTTCAGGTCCTCTTGCTCCGCTCGGCGTTCTTTTTCAAGAACCTCATAGCGGTCGGTAACATCCTTCAGCTTCACGGCCATTCCGGCCATCTCCTCCCTACTTCGGCAGTGAGCAGCCTTTTCGGCTTTTAGCTCTTCGGCTGCCTTCGAGGCAGCCGCATCACTCCTTCTGGCCTGCTCCTTGGCTCGAGCAAGCTCTGCCCGAAGGTCCTCCATAGCTATGGCACCATCTGCATCAAGCATACATGTTGTAAGGAGTGGGCGTCAGCTCCCTTACTAGGTGACCACGGAGAAACAACCTACCTTGTGACTCGTCAAGTCGTTTATTGACCAGCGCGATGTCCGCATCCGCAACGTCGAGTTGCCTCTTTAGCTCGGCAACTCTATTAGTCCGGCTGGCCACCGGACGATCCGCCACCTGCATAGGAAAAGCGAGAATTATAACTGAGATTATGATCCTCGGCACGCTGTCACTTTCGACAACATTCCGAGTCTCAGGGGCTACTATCTATACAGGGCGCACTCTATGTGCAAAACTGTCAAAAGGTATGTCATTTTTACGTACCTCAAAACCCGCCAGTAAACTTCTGACGGCATCATGCAACCCGCCCTCAGCGGACGAAATTCCTTTCAATCACCGTACTCATCAATGTACGGTGATCCTCTGAGATAGACGCCCTCTCGAGCAGATCCTTCAGCTCCCCCGGCCGTACACCAGTAGGTGCCGAACTCTCCGGCCCTGCCGGACTCGGGGAGACCCTCCGCGACGACACCTCAGGGTCATCCGCCCCGCCTGACGGCGCGGCAGATGGAGGCATCTCTCTCTCCATCATCTCCGGACGAAGGTCCCCCGAGGATGAGCTCAGCTGAGAAGGGCGGAGATCCGAACTACAAGGTAAAAACTTCGGTTATCCTCAGAAGCAAAAATAGGGATGTCCCTTATTACAAAACTCCCCTTTTTCTACTTACGGCTCGCTGGAGGGCTGATTCCTTAGGGGAGATAGTGCGGCCGGGGCTTCTCCTGGCGCAGGACCCTCTGGTGAAGATTTCTTCCCCGCTTTGAGGCCTTAGCCTCCGGATCTTCGGAAGCGGTCCTCTTCTCCCCTGGAAGGAGGGATTCTCGATCCCCCCTTTCTTGAAAGCCTCCTTAGTAGAGGCGGTAGTTTCTCTGTTTTCCCCTTCGCCCTCTTCTGAAGGCGCAACCTCCAGCATCTTGACCAACACGGGATCCGGCGTGGTCTCCGGGAGGGGGGCCGGACACCGTATCAGTTTTGCTTGCGCTATCCACTCCTGTTCAAAGGATGATTGGTTAAAAGGCAAATCCAAGATATGCAAACAAATGGTATGTCCGGACACAAGGCTACTTACTTGAGTATCCGGGCGATTGCAGCTTAAGCCGGCGTCCTCGGTCAATTCCGGACACACCTCTTGTGATCCGAAGAACAATTTGTACATCTCCATAGGTGTCGTACCCATGAAGTGTTGGAGAGCTCATGGCCCCTACGGATTGAATTCCCACAGGCGGAGGAGGCGACGTTTGCAGGGCAGAAGACGCCGGATTAACATGACCTGCGTCACTACAACCAGATTGATCTCCCTCTCTTGGAGGTCTCGAATCCGGCCCTACAATAGGGGTATGTCCTTGGACGGCCCCCAGTCAAGCCCTTTGCTTGACCCATGACGTCAGCCGTTGTGGAGGGCCCGAGCGAAAGGCGGGCGTGCTTCTTCTGCCTGCTGCCCCTAGGAGCGGTGATATAGAACCACTCCTGCTGCCACAAACCGAGCTCCTCCTGAAAAGAGCCCTCGGTCCATGGAGCATCAGCCCTCTTGCTTATAACCGCCCCGCCGCACTCTGCCTGACGCCCCTCAATCATCTTCGGCTCCACGTTGAAGGTTTTGAGCCAAAACCAAAGTGAGGGGTGGTGCGGAGGAAGGCTTCACAGACGACAATAAATGATGAGATATGGAGGATGGACTCCGGAGCCAAGTCATGGAATTCCAACCCATAGTAAAACATGAGTCCCCTCACGAAGGGATCCATCGGGAAGCCTAAACCCCGACGGAGGTGAGACACGAACACGATGCTCTCGCCTGGCTCGGGAGTGGGAATGACTTGCCCTTGGGCAGGCAGCCTATGCGAAATCTCGTAGGTCAAGTACCTGGCTTCTCTCAGCTTTAGCACGTCCTCCTCCGTGATGGAGGAGGGCATCCACCGGCCCTGCAGGTCGTAGCCGGACATTGTCAAAGGTCCGAAGCGCTCGAATCTGGAGCCCTGAGTGCTGGAACTTGGGGCAAGGGGTAGATTCGATTGAGGATTGACGAAAAGAAACAAGCCTTGGTCTCATTATAAAGAGGGAGAATACCAAGAGCCGTCCCTGTGACCATTTGGAACTCGCCTTCGATGGAGGGGGCATGGTAACGGGCGCGGTTGGGTTACCCACGTCCATATTGATGGGAATCCCGGAATAAGGGGAACACGATCTCTGCTTCGACAAGACGTGCCAAGGAAACCGCTTCGCTAAACGCCTGAGGTGGTATAATAAAAACTGATTCAAGTAAAGGCTTGGTAGTGGTGTGACGTCACGCCACAAAATACGTCAGCAGATTGAACTTGTGTGAATATTATTCTCTCTACGGTGGTATGTGGAATTTATTTTACAGAGCCGGACACTATCCTGGTGTTCACAATCTTCTATGAATTATTCGGAGGAGGAACCCGCCTTGCAATGCCGAAGACAATATGCGCGCCGGACTCGTCGTCATTGAAGCCTGGTTCAGGGGCTACTGAGGGAGTCCTGGACTAGGGGGTGTCCGGATAGCCGAACTATCATCATCGGCCGGACTCCAAGACTATGAAGATACAAGATTGAAGACTTCGTCCCGTGTCCGGATGGGACTTTCCTTGGCGTGGAAGGCAAGCTTGGCAATACGGATATGTAGATCTCCTACCATTGTAACCGACTCTATGTAACCCTAGCCCTCTCCGGTGTCTATATAAACCGGAGGGTTTTAGTCCATAGGACGAACAATAATCATACCATAGGCTAGCTTCTAGGGTTTAGCCTCCTTGATCTCATGGTAGATCGACTCTTGTACTACCCATATCATCAATATCAATCAAGCAGGAGTAGGGTTTTACCTCCATCGAGAGGGCCCGAACCTGGGTAAAAACATCGTGTCCCTTGTCTCCTGTTACCATCCGCCTAGACGCACAATTCGGGACCCCCTACCCGAGATCCGCCGGTTTTGACACCGACAGTGGCCTTCAGGATACAAAGGTTCCTGAGTCATTTTACCAGTTCTAGTAGCCACTCTAACAACAAAATCATGTTTATTATTTAATTCATCAAGCAAATCACTTTGAGCTTTAAGTACTTGTTCTGGTTGAGTGGTAACCATAGAAGCATATTTACTAATGAGTTTAAGTTCGCCTTTAACTCTAGCCATATAATCACTCAAGCGTCCAATCATGTAAGAACTATTCTTTAATTCTCTACCAACATAAGCATTGAAATTTTCTTGTCTAGCCATAAGGTCATCAAATTCATCCAAGCATTGACTAGCAAGCTTAGTAGACGGGATTTCAACTTTATCATAACTATTGAGAGAATTTACCTTTACTACCTGTGTCGGGTTATCAAGACCATGTGTTTCTTCAATAGGTGGTATATTAAGACCATGTATTTCTTCAACGGGAGGTAAATTCTTAACATCTCCAGCTTTAATACCTTTTTCTTTCATAGATTTCTTTGCCTCTTGCATATGTTCATGACTGAGAAATAGAACTCCCCTTTTCTTTGGAGTTGGTTTAGGAGTTGGCTCAGGAAGTGTCCAATTATTTTCATTAGTCAACATATTACTCAATAGCAATTCAGCTTGATCGACTGTTCTTTCCTTGAAAACACAACCAGCACAACTATCCAAGTGGTCCTTGGAAGCATCGGTTAGTCCATTATAAAAGATATCAAGTATTCCATTTTTCTTAAGAGGATGATCAGGCAAAGCATTAAGTAATCGGAGAAGCCTCCCCCAAGCTTGTGGGAGACTTTCTTCTTCAATTTGCACAAAACTATATATTTCCCTCAAGGCAGCTTGTTTCTTATGAGCAGGGAAATATTTAGCAGAGAAGTAATAAATCATATCCTGGGGACTACGCACACAACCAAGATCAAGAGAATTAAACCAAGTTTTAGCATCACCCTTTAATGAGAATGGAAATATCTTAAGGATATAATAGTAGCAGGATTTCTCATCATTAGTGAACAGGGTGGCTATATCATTTAACTTAGTAAGATGTGCCACAACGGTTTCAGATTCATAGCCATAGAAACGATCAGATTCAACCAAAGTAATTAACTCTGGGTTGACAGAGAATTCATAATCCTTATCAGTAACAAAGATAGGTGAAGTAGCAAAAGCAGGGTCATATTTAATTCTAGCATTCAGAGTTTTCTGTTAAAGTTTAGCTAATAACTTCTTAAGATCAGATCTATCATTGCAAGCAAGAAAATCTCTAGCAGTTTCTTCATTCATAACATAACCCTCAGGAACAACAGACAATTCATATTTAGGGGGAGAACCTTCATCATCACTATCTTCAATAATATCAGTTTCAAGAATTTCATTCTCTCTAACCCTAGCAAGTTGTTCATCAAGAAATTCACCTAATGGCACAGTAGTATCAAGCACATAAGTAGTTTCATCATAAGTATCATGCATAGTAGAAGTGGCACCATCAATAACATGCAACATATCAGAATTAATAGCAGAAGCAGGTTTAGGTGTCGCAAGTTTACTCATAACAGAAGGAGAATCAAGTGATGAGCTAGATGACAGTTCCTTACCTCCCCTCGTAGTTGAGGGGTAAATCTTAGTTCTTTCGTCTTTCAAGTTCCTCATAGTGACCAGCAGATATAAATCCCAAGTGACTCAAAGAATAGAGTTATGCTCCCCGGCAACGGCGCCAGAAAATAGTCTTGATAAACCACAAGTATATGGGACCACAACAGTTTTTGAGGGTAGAGTATTCAACCCAAATTTATTGATTCGACACAAGGGGAGCCAAAGAATATTCTCAAGTATTAGCAGTTGAGTTGTCAATTCAACCACACCTGGATAACTTAGTATTTGCAGCACAGTATTTAGTAGCAAAGTAGTATGGAAGTAATGTAACAGTGGCAAAAGTAACAGTAGCAGTTTTGTAGTAATTATAACAGCAGCAACGGGAAAGTAAATAAGCAAAGCACAATATGTGAAAATCTCGTAGGCATTGAATCAATGATGGATAATTATGTCGGATGCGGTTAATCATGTAACAGTTATAACATAGGGTGACACAGAACTAGCTCCAGTTCATCAATGTAATGTAGGCATGTATTCCGAATATAGTCACACGTGCTTATGGAAAAGAACTTGCATGACATCTTTTGTCCTACCCTCCCGTGGCAGCGGGTTCCTACTGGAAACTAAGGGATATTAAGACCTCCTTTTAATAGAGTACCAGACCAAAGCATTAACACATAGTGAATACATGAACTCCTCAAACTACGGTCATCACCGAGAAGTATCCCGATTATTGTCACTTCGGGGTTGTCGGATCATAACACATAATAGGTGACTATAGACTTGCAAGATAGGATCAAGAACTCACATATATTCATGAAAACATAATAGGTTCAGATCTAAAATCATAGCACTCGGGCCCTAGTGACAAGCATTAAGCATAGCAAAGTCATAGCAACATCAATCTCAGAACATAGTGGATACTAGGGATCAAACCCTAACAAAACTAACTTGATTACATGGTAAATCTCATCCAACCCATCACCGTCCAGCAAGCCTACGATGGAATTACTCACGCACGGCGGTGACCATCATGAAATTGGTGATGGAGGATGGTTGATGATGACGACGGCGATGAATCCCCCTCTCGAGAGCCCCGAACGCACTCCAGATCAGCCCTCCCGAGAGAGATTAGGGCTTGATGGCGGCTCCGTATCGTAAAATGCGATGAAACTTTCTCTCTCACTTTTTTCTCTGTGAAAGCAAATATATGGAGTTGGAGTTGAGGTCGGTGGATGTCCAGGGGGCCCACTAGGCAGGGGCGCGCCCTAGGGGAGGGGGCGCGCCCCCCACCCTCGTGGACAGGGTGTGGGCCCCCTGACACTGATTCTTTTGCCAGTATTTTTAATTTATTCTGAAAAGCTGCTCCGTGGATTTTCAGGTCATTCCGAGAACTTTTATTTCTGCACAAAAATAACACCATGGCAGTTCTGCTGAAAACAGTGTCAGTTTGGGTTAGTTCCATTCAAATCATGCAAGTTAGAGTCCAAAACAAGGGCAAAAGTGTTTGGAAAAGTAGATACGACGGAGACATATCATGGTACGGTAATCCTGTTTTGGATGTCATGTTACTAGACCATGACGAACCTATTAACTATGAGGAAGCGATGATACGCCCAGATTCCGCAAAATGGCTTGAGGCCATGAAATCTGAGATGGTATCCATGTATGAGAACAAAGTGTGGACTTTGGTTGACTTGCCCGATGATCGGCAAGCCATCGAGAATAAATGGATCTTCAAGAAGAAGACTGACGCTAATGGTAATGTTACTGTCTACAAAGCTCGACCTGTTGCGAATGGTTTTCGACAAGTTCAAGGAGTTGACTACGATGATACCTTCTCACCCATAGCGATGCTTAAGTCTGTCCGAATCATGTTAGCAATTGCCGCATTTTATGATTATGAAATTTGGCAAATGGATTTCAAAACTGCATTCCTTAATGGATTTCTTAAAGAAGAGTTGTATATGATGCAACCAGAAGGTTTTGTCGATCCTAAAGGTGCTAACAAAGTGTGCAAGCTCCAGCGATCCATTTATGGACTGGTGCAAGCCTCTCGGAGTTGGAATATACGCTTTGATAGTGTGATCAAAGCATATGGTTTTATACAAACTTTTGGAGAAGCCTGTATTTACAAGAAAGTGAGTGGGAGCTGTGTAGCATTTCTAATATTATATGTGGATGACATATTGTTGATTGGAAATGATACATTATTTCTGGATAGCATAAAAGGATACTTGAATAAGAATTTTTCAATGAAAGACCTCGGTGAAGCTGCTTATATATTGGGCATCAAGATCTATTGAGATAGATTAAGACGCTTAATTGGACTTTCACAAAGCACATACCTTGATGAAATTTTGAAGAAATCAAAATGGACCAGTCAAAGAAAGGGTTCTTACCTGTGTTACAAGGTGTGAAGTTGAGTGAGACTCAATGCCCGAGCACTGCAGAAGATAGAGAGAAAATGAAAGTCATTCCCTATGCTTCAGGCATAGGTTCTATCATGTATGCAATGCTGTGTACCAGACTTGATGTGTGCCTTGCTATAAGTATAGTAGGGAGGTACCAAAGTAATCTAGGAGTGGATCACTGGACAGCGGTCAAGAACGTCTTGAAATACCTGAAAAGGACTAAGGATATGTTTCTCGTTTATGGAGGTGACAAAGAGCTCGTCATAAATGGTTACGTCGACGCAAGCTTTGACTCTGATCCGGATGACTCTAAGTCACAAACTGGATACATATTTATATTGAATGGTGGAGCTTTCTGTTGGTGCAGTTCCAAGCAGAGCGTCGTGGCGGGATCTACATGTGAAGCGGAGTACATAGCGGCTTTGGAAGCAGCAAATGAAGGAGTTTGGATGAAGGAGTTCATATCCGATTTAGGTGTAATACCTAGTGCATAGGGTCCAATGAAAATCTTTTGTGACAATACTGGAGACATTGCCTTGGTAAAGGAATCCAGGTTTCACAAGAGAACCAAGCACATCAAGAGACGCTTCAATTCCATCCGCGATCTAGTCAAGGAGGGAGACATAGAAGTTTGCAAAATACATACGGATCTGAATGTTGCAGACCCATTGACTAGGCCTCTTCCACGAGCAAAACATGATCAGCACCAAGACTCCATGGGTGTTAGAATCATTACTATGTAATCTAGATTATTGACTCTAGTTCAAGTGGGAGACTGAAGGAAATATGCCCTAGATGCAATAATAAAGTTTTTATTTATATTTTCTTATATCATGATAAATGTTTATTATTCATGCTAGAATTGTATTAACCGGAAACTTAGTACATGTGTGAATACATAGACAAACAGAGTGTCCCTAGTATGCCTCTACTTGACTAGCTCGTTAATCAAAGATGGTTAAGTTTCCTAGCCATAGGCATGTGTTGTCATTTGATGAACGGGATCACATCATTAGAGAATGATGTGATGGACAAGACCCATCCGTTAGCTTGGCATAATGATCGTTTAGTTTTATTGCTATTGCTTTCTTCATGACTTATACATGTTCCTCTGACTATAAGATTATGCAACTCCCAAATACCGGAGGAACACCTTGTGTGCTATAAAACGTCACAACATAACTGGGTGATTATAAAGATGCTCTAGAGGTGTCTCCAAAGGATTTTGTTGGGTTGGCATATATCGAGATTAGGATTTGTCACTTTGAGTATCGGAGAGGTATCTCTAGGCCCTCTCGGTAATTCACATCACTATAAGCCTTGCAAGCAATGTGACTAATGAGTTAGTTGCAGGATGATGCATTACGGAACGAGTAAAGAGACTTTCCGGTAACAAGATTGAACTAGGTATGATGATACCAACGATCGAATCTTGGGCATGTAACATACCGATGACGAAGGGAACAACATATGTTGTTACGTGGTTTGACCGATAAAGATCTTCGTAGAATATGTAGGAGCCAATGTGAGCATCCAGGTTCCGCTATTGGTTATTCACCGGAGATGTGTCTCGGTCATGTCTACATAGTTCTCGAACCTGTAGGGTCCACACGCTTGACTTTCGATGATGATTTATATTATGAGTTATGTGATTTGATGAACTGAAGTTTGTTCGGAGTCCCGGATGAGATCAGGGACACGACGAGGAGTCTCGAAATGGTCGAGAGGTAAAGATCGATATATTGGAAGGTTATATTCGAACACCGGAATGGTTCTAATGTGTTTCGGGTATTTTCCGGAGTACCGGGAGGTTACCGGAACCCCCCGGGAGAGTAATGGTCCTTAATGGGCTTTAGGGGAAAGGAGAGAAGGGCCTCAAGGGTTGGTCGCGCGCCCCCCATGGGCTTTTCCAAATTGGACTAGGAGGGGGGACGCCCCCTCCTTCCTTCTCCCCTCTTCCTCCTTCCCTCCTTCTCCTAGTTGGAATAGGAAGGGGGGGGGGGGGGCGAATCCTACTTGGATCGGGAGTCCAAGTAGGACTCCCCCCTTGGCGCGCCCCCTCTAGGGCCGGTCTCCTCTCCCCCCTCCTTTATATATGTGGGAGGGGGGCACCCCAAAGACACAACCAAGTCTTCTCTTAGCTGTGTGCGGTGCCCCCCTCCACAGTTACACACCTCGGTCATATTGTCGTAGTGCTTAGGTGAAGCCCTGCACCGGTAACTTCATCGTCACTGTCGCCATGCCGTCGTGCTGACGGAACTCTCCCTTTTCCTCGACTGGATCAAGAGCTCGAGGGATGTCATCATGCTGAACGTGTGCTGAACACGGAGGTGCCGTATGTTTGGTGCTTGGATCGGTTGAATCGCGAAGACGTTCGACTACATCAACCGTGTTACTAAACGCTTCCGCTTTCAGTCTACGAGGGTACGTGGACACACTCTCCCCGCTCATTGCTATGATTCTCCTAGATAGAACTCGTGTGATCATAGGAATTTTTTTGAAGTACTACATTCCCCAACAGGAGACACCACTCTCCAAAAGGTAATAGATGTTCTTTTTGATGATGAACTCCTTGATCTTGTGCTTCAAAAGATAGTTTGCTCAACAGCCAGTCACTCTCTCACTGATTTGGCATGGTGGTAGGAGAAGGATTGGAGTGTAAAGCAACTTGAGGGGGCTTTCAACACACGTGTAGGTGGTTCTGTCTCAAAAAATGTATATGGGAAGTGGTAGTTTCGTCCTGGTTGTTCTCTCTGAGAGTTGGTGGAATGGATGGGGTATATATAGGCAACACCAAAAACCTAACCGTTACACGCCTTTATGCACGACTCAGTGGGACCAGATGAATCACCAGTGAGACCGATTACAGCAAAAGGTTTGAACTTTAGGCTTTTCGGTGAGACTGGATGAAACAACTTGGACGGACCGATGGGTGATGACCTAAGCACTTTCTGTTGGGGAACGTTGCATGGAAAACAAAAAAAATTCTATGCACGCATAAGATCTATCCATGGAAATGCATAGCAATGATAGGGAGAGTGTGTCTATGTACTCTCATAGACCATAAGCAGAAGCGTTTATGTCACACCCTAGCTAGTCATGCATTAGAGTGTTGCATCATGTTTACTCTTTCATCAGAAACTTGAAATGGGGATGACAGAACCCCCAGTCCCCTCTGAAACAAACTAGGGTTACTAAAATAATTTTTCAATGAACCTGAAATGCCCTTCTAAAATGCCCATCATTTTTGTCTTGGTTCAGAACCTCTGCCAAAAGTGGTGCACATTTTCCTAGGCCATCCTAGGGTTTTTGAATTAAATCATAAATATTTGAATTTGGGCATTTAAAATAATATAAAATATTTAAATGCTCAAATATCTCCAAACTAAAATGTTTCATGTTGGAAATAATCCAACTATGGGCCAGGAATAGTTTGGTGATTTTTGAAGTTGCCTAGGTATTTTATTTAATTCAACAAAGTTGCAGATATATTAAATAAAAACAGAAATAGAAAAAAAGGGAGAAAACTTACCTGGGCTCCTCCCTGTGCGGCCCAGCCAGCTGGCCGGCCCAGCAAGCCAGCCCAGCCCACCACCGCCGTCGTCCTCCTGGCGCCAGTCGGCCAGGCGTGTGGCCGGCGCGCGCGCACGGCCGGAGCGCCACGCCACCAGCCCGTCTGCCTGCCTCCCTCGCCAGCGCGACGCCGCGGCGCTTCTTCTCGGTGCCGCCCCGATCCCCTGGCCTTATCCCTCTCTCTCTCCCGTGCTGCTCCCTCCCTCTCTCTCACGGCCGAACACCACCGTCGCCGCCGTTCGCCATAGCCGCCGTCTCCGACCACCTCTCGCTCCCCCGACTAGCTCAGGAGCTCCGCCTCGACTCCCTCTTCCTCCCCACCGCTCCACGGGTCTCCGGAAGCCCTGCATCGCCGCCACGTCGCCGTTCCCCTCTTCGGGCTCCGACCACCGTCGCCGTCAAATTCGTCGTCTCCGGCGCGTCCCCGAGCCCGCTTCGACGCCACTGCAACCGCGGTGAGCCCCCGAGTCGTTTCCCCCTTCTCCCCTGGTCTCTCCCGACCTCTAGGCCCTAGCCCCACCTCGGCCGAAAGCTCCACGCCGCCGACGATGTCGCCGTCGTGGCCACGGTCGCCGTAGCGCCCAACCGAGCACACCATCGTGCTCCACACCTCACTAGGAGCACGTAGCACGCACCAACACCTCCCCTAACGCCCTGCAACGCCGTTTCCGACCGCACCCGAACTCCGGCCGCCGCAGCCGAGCTCGCCGTCGTCAACTCCGGCCACCCCGAGCCCAACCACCACCACCAATAGTCGCGGCTCAACCTCAGCAACACGTAGATGCCTTCCGCCGTCCATTTGGTTGCCGGAATGGCAAAAAGCACTTTCGCCGCCGTCTCGGACCTCGCCGGCGTCATGTCGCCGGTGGGGTTTGACTTGTCCGACCTGGGGTTTGACCCCCCAGGGTCACTGACGCGTGGGCCCTGTCGGCCAGGTGGTTAGGTTAGCGCTAACTACTGTTAGTCAACCCCCCTGACACTGACAGTGGGCCCCAGCGCCTCTAATCCCTAATTAGGATTAAATTAAACCTGTTAAACCCCCCCTGTCACTGACGTGTGGCCCCCACACGTCAGGTTTGACTCCAGCCAGCCGCAGTTGACCACTGACGTCATGCTGACGTCATGCTGGCGCAATAATTATATTCTGGATTTAAATTAAAACAGGAAATTCCAGAATATTATTTAAACTTCAAAAATTCATAACTTTTATTCTGTAACTCCAAATTGGACAAATTATATATGAAAAATGATCAGAAAAATCCAATCTATCCATCTGTACTATTTTCATGCATGATCAAACAAGTTAAATTGATGTTTTAAGCAGAACAAGGAAAAGCACTTTAAAAGGCCATGTTTGAGTTTGAAATTTGAATCTTTGATTCAAATTTGTTCAAACCCCTCTGGTTTTAGTTGCATTAGCCCAACACACTCATATTGCCATGTTTCATGCATGCATCATATTGTTGCACATTGTTTGGTGATGCTTGTGTATCGATGTCCTTTGCGACAGGTTCTGCCCCCGAGGAGTACCGTGATTACCCTAACGAAGAACCATATCAGTGCATCGAACCATCAGGCAAGCAACCAACCATTTGATCATATCGATACAATCCCATGTTCTCGCTCCTGCTCTCTTTTACTGCATTAAGACAACGCGATTCAAACTGCTGTGTGCTACGGTAGTTGAACCCATTTCCTCTGCATGACCTGTCATTGCCACAGTAACTAGATGAAACCCACTAGCATGTGTAGGAGTTGATTGAGCCCTATGTATGTGTTGTTCCTACCTTGCTATGCCTGCTATGCTTAGAGTCGTGTCAGGTCTGGTTCATCTGGGTGATGGGCTGGAGTGAAATGTTATGTCGGTAAGGAGAGTGGTGTGGTGAACACGATTTGGTAAAGGTATCGATGAGAGGCCATGTAGGAGTACATGGTGGGTTGTTTCATTGAAGCCGACCTTAAGCACTGAGATCTGTATGTGTGATTTAAGAATCAGCTACTACCATGCATTGGGCCCGAAACCAATGGACCCTCTCGGCTTCTTATTCACCCTAGTTCTCCGTCCAGGAGTTGCAAGTAGTTTCTGGTGTTTGTAGCCTACTGGAGGCCGTGGACAGCGCTGACCGTAGGGGTGGGCTGTGATGCGGTAGGTACGTGGCCGGGTGTACCGAATACCCGTTAGGTATCTCGGGAACCCTGTTCACATCGTTCGGGGCCGTATGGGAAACCTCGGCCGGACTCCCTGCGGATGGAACCTGAATAGGCGATAAACCTGGACTGGAGGCTTAGGTGATTAGGTAGGTCGTGGCCGACACCCACGTTGGGCTTCCGCTTGAAGGTTGCCGAGTACATGTCGTGTAAACGACGGTAAGTGGTGAGAGCGTGTATGAAGAAGTACACCCCTGCAGGGTTAACATGATCTATTCGAATAGCCGCGTCCGCGGTAAAGGACTACTTGGTTGCCTATACAGTTCATAGACAAGTAAATGGAAACTACTAAAAGCCTCAAGATAAGTGTGAGTGCCGAGGATGGCTCTTCCGTAGGAAGACGGAGGTGGATCCTCGGTAGTGTATTGAAGTGGTGAGTAGTGGACTCGTGTGCGCAAAACATTTCAAGTTGGAGTATCGTAGGATAGTCTAGCCAAGAGTCAAAGCTGGCTTGCTGCAATAACTCCACCAACCCTTCTTGATACTATGCATGTATGTAGGATCTGATGTAAGTCTTGCTGAGTACCTTTGTACTCATGTTGCTATAATCTACATTTTTACAGAAGACGCTGCAACCCCTTCTGATGGGTTCTATGTAGACGTTGACATCAACGAGTAGGCTAAAGACCCAGGTGGTGACCCTGAGCTTGTGATGGACCACGTAGTATAGCTAGGCTTTCCAAGCCTCTTTTATTTTACTAGTTGTCTGTACCCAGACAATGTACTTCCGCTGCTGGCTTGTATGACTGTATGACTTGTATGTTGGGTCGTGAGAC